>NW_018408509.1:166827-200903 GCF_002113885.1 Mizuhopecten yessoensis
ACTCAGTGTGGTGATGGTATCATCATGGTAACTCAGTGTGGTGGTGGTATCATAACTCAGTGTGGTGGTGGTATCATCATGGTTACTCAGTGTGGTGATGGTATCATCATGGTAACTCAGTGTGGTGGTGGTATCATCATGATAACTCAGTGTGGTGGTATCATCATGGTAACTCAGTGTGGTGGTGGTATCACCATGGTAACTCAGTGTGGTGGTATCATCATGGTTACTCAGTGTGGTGGTGGTATCATCATGGTAACTCAGTGTGGTGGTATTATCATGGTTACTCAGTGTGGTGGTGGTATCATCATGGTAACTCAGTGTGGTGGTGGTATCATCATGGTAACTCAGTGTGGTGGTGGTATCATCGTGGCAACTCAGTGTGGTGGTATCATCATGGTAACTCAGTGTGGTGGTATCATCATGGTAACATGCTTTAAAGTGGCCTTTTCTAGTTAGATAGGGTGCTATATCAAATTTTGTATATTTATTTTTGTTTATAGTTCATGGTATATCACCATACATGTAGCAATTCAGTGTTCTTGTTCACATTACATCACCATGGTAACTGAATGTTATATTTTAGGGCTGGCCTGGATCATTGTGCCATTAGATATTGGCTACTCTTCACCAAACTTCACCTATAACAGCTGGAGGATCTTTATTGCAATCTGTACTTTTCCAAGTTTATCATCAGCAGCACTTTTCTTCTTGATGCCGGAGAGTCCCAAATTTCTGCTTAGTGTAAGTTTGTTAACAGAGATTCCGAAATTTCTACTTAGTGCTTGTGTGATGCCATAGTGTGGAGTCCATAAACCCTAATGAGGGTAAGTATGATGCTGGAGAGGAAGGAAGGTAAACTAGGACAAGTTAGATAACCACCATTATCTGATTGTAATTTATGGAGTTATGCCCCTTGAATCGGTGGAGTGAGTGTAATCACAATTATCTTACCATAATTATAATAATAATAATAATAAAAGACTTTGTTTCAGGTGGATAACACTTTGAGTCAAAGACTCAATATTTAATACAATATTACAAATACAATATTTAAAACAGTTAATAGACTTATTCCCCCGGGTTATTGTATATCCTAGTTGTATTAATTGTATAACTATGTACTGTAGAGCGCTTTAGAGTGGCTTATGTTAGCTAGATAGGGCGCTATATCAAATGTTGTATATTATTATTATTATTATACATTAATGCAATACTATATGCATTCCATGATGTTTCATTACACTCTTTGATCTACCGGGTATGTTGAATTATTTCTCCTTTGATATCAATTACTCACAAAAGTTTATTGTATTTCCATGATGCAAACAACTACTCATTCAAGATGTGACAGGCATATTAGGATGTCCGCAGCTCGCTGTATACAATAGGAGTGTTCAGTGTAAACTTGTTATCCTCAAGATCAGTAGCCTGGTCATATATTAGTATATACTGTCAGATCAATGTTGGGAGACCCTGGATGGAGGAGGCAGTAGAATGCTGTAAACATGGAGATTCTTAAGTACACCAGTATGCTTCCTTCTATAGAACACAATTCAAGCTGACAGTGCAAGTAAAAAAGCTTTTAGTTGAGATTAAAAAAAAGAGGGTTTTATCTGGCATGAAATCTTCCCCAGTGCCAATCTCCTCCCGCTGTCGTTTCTAAGGAAGTGCCAATTGCTTTCAGCTGTCGTTTCTAAGGAAGTGCCAATCTCTTTCGGCTGTCGTTTCTAAGAAAGTGCCAATCACTTTCGGCTGTCGTACCTAAGGAAGTGCCAATCGCTTTCAGCTGTCGTTTCTAAGGAAGTGCCAATCGCTTTCGGCTGTCGTTCCTACGGAAGTGCCAATCGCTTTCAGCTGTCATTTCTAAGGAAGTGCCAATCGCTTTCGGCTGTCATTTCTAAAGAAGTGCCAATCGCCTTTGGCTGTTGTTTCTAAGGAAGTGCCAATCACTTTCGGCTGTTTCTAAGGAAGTGCCAATCACTTTCGGCTGTCGTTTCTAAGGAAGTACCAATCGCTTTCGGCTGTCGTTTCTAAGGAAGTGCCAATCTCTTTCGGCTGTCGTATCTATCAGATCAGTTGAATAAAATGGAAATGGAACTCATCAGTTTGACAGATAATGCGCTTTTATACCCAGCGAGGACCCTTACTCGTTACCAAGCAAGACAAACTAAAATGTTGGCACTTATTTAGAAATGACAGCCGGAAGAGAAATTCTCAAATGAAAGCTTTTTAACTTGCATTGTCAGCTTTAATTACTAGACCTAGATCTTCTGTGATTCTTATCAAATGTTATTGTTATGTCATGTGATTGTTATGTTATGTGATTGTTATGTCATGTGATTGTTACGTTATGTGATTGTTATGTCATGTGATTGTTATGTCATGTGATTGTTACGTTATATGATTGTTATGTCATGTGATTGTTATGTCATGTGATTGTTATGTCATGTGATTGTTATGTCATGTGATTGTTATGTCATGTGATTGTTACATTATGTGATTGTTATGTCATGTGATTGTTATTGTTATGTCATGTGATTGTTATGTCATGTGATCGTTATGTTATGTGATTGTTATGTAAGGTGACTGTTATCAAACGTTATTGTTATGTAAGGTGATTGTTATATCATATGATTGTTCTTGTGTGATTGCTATCATACAATTTTGAATATTTCTTTAGGTTGGTAAAGAAGAGCAGGCTGCTGCAGTGCTGAAGAAAATTTATGACATCAACAATCCCAATGCATTAATGCCCTATGACGTAAGATGTCACTTATCATTTAACACTTGTTTTAAAGCCTACTGATTTCACTTAAAATTACACACCTGTTATAAAGTCTACTGATGTCAGTGAACATTGAACACATGTTATAAAGTCTACTGATGTCACTTAAACACCTGTTATAAAGTCTACTGATGTCAGTGAACATTGAACACGTGTTATAAAGTCTACTGATGTCACTTAACAGTAAACACTTGTTATAAAGTCCACTGATTTCACTTAACATTACACACCTGTTATAAAGTCTACTGATGTCACTTAACAGTAAACACTTGCTATAAAGTCTACAGCTATCATTGAACATTAAACACTTGTTATAAAGTCTACTGATGTCACATAACAGTAAACACTTGTTATAAAGTCTACAGCTGTCATTGAACATTAAACAGTTGTTATAAAGTCTACTGATGTCACTGAACAAAGCAGTTGTTATAAAGTCTACTGATGTCACTTAACATTAAACACTTGTTATAAAGTCTACTGATGTCACTTAACATTAAACACTTGTTATAAAGTCTACTGATGTCACTGAACAAAGCACCTGTTATAAAGTCTACTGATGTCACTGAACAAAGCACTTGCTATAAAGTCTACTGATGTCACTTAACATTAAACACTTGTTATAAAGTCTACTGATGTCACTGAACAAAGCGCTTGCTATAAAGTCTACTGATGTCACTTAACATTAAACACTTGTTTTAAAGTCTATTGATGTCACTGAACATTAAACGCTTGATATAAAGTCTACTGATGTCACTTAACATTAAACAGTTGTTATAAAGTTTACTGATGTCACTGAACAAAGCACTTGTTATAAAGTCTACTGATGTCAGTGAACATTGAACACGTGTTATAAAGTCTACTGATGTCATTTAACAGTAAACACTTGATATAAAGTCTACTGATGTCACTTAACATTAAACACTTGTTATAAAGTCTACTGATGTCACTGAACATTAAACACTAGTTATAAAGTCTACTGATGTCACTGAACAAAGCACTTGTTATAAAGTCTACTGATGTCATTTAACAGTAATCACTTGATATAAAGTCTACTGATGTCACTTAACATTAAACACTTGTTATAAAGTCTACAGATGTCATTTAACAGTAAACACTTGTTATAAAGTCTACTGATGTCATTTAACAGTAAACACTTGTTATAAAGTCTACTGATGTCACTTAACAGTAAACAATTGTTAAATACTCAACTGATGTCACTTAACATTAAACACTAGTTATCAAATCTACTGATGTTATTTAACAGTAAACACTTGTTATAAAGTCTACTGATGGCATTTAACAGTAAACACCTGTTATAAAGTCTACTGATGTCATTTAACAGTAAACACTTGATATAAAGTCTACTGATGTCACTTAACATTAAACACTAGTTATCAAATCTACTGATGTCCCTGAACAAAGCACTTGTTATAAAGTCTACTGATGTCATTTAACAGTAATCACTTGATATAAAGTCTACTGATGTCACTTAACATTAAACACTAGTTATCAAATCTACTGATGTCACTGAACAAAGCACTTGTTATAAAGTCTACTGATGTCACTTAAAAGTAAACAGTTGTTATAAAGTCTACTGATGTCATTTAACAATTAACACTTGTTATAAAGTGAACGGATGTCACTTAACATTAAACACTAGTTATCAAGTCTACTGATGTCACTTAACATTAAACACTTGTTATTAAGTCTATTGATGTCACTGAACAATAAGCACTTGTAATAAAGTCTACTGATGTCATTTAAAATTAAACACTTGTTATAAAGTCTACTGATGTCACTTAACAGTAAACACTTGTTATAAAGTGAACGGATGTCACTTAACATTAAACACTAGTTGTAAAGTCTACTGATGTCATTTAACAGTAAACACTTGATATAAAGTCTACTGATGTCACTTAACATTAAACACTTGTTATTAAGTCTATTGATGTCACTGAACAATAAGCACTTGTAATAAAGTCTACTGATGTCATTTAAAATTAAACACTTGTTATAAAGTCTACTGATGTCACTGAACATTAAACACTAGTTATAAAGTCTACTGATGTCACTTAAAATTAAACACTTGTTATAAAGTCTACTGATGTCATTTAACAGTAAACACTTGTTATAAAGTCTACTGATGTCACTTAACATTAAACACTGGTTAAAAAGTCTAATGATGTCACTTAACATTAAACACTTGTTTTAAAGTCTACTGATGTCACTTAACATTAAACACTAGTTATAAAGTTTACTGATGTCATTTAACAGTAAACACTTGTTATAAAGTCTACTGATGTCACTTAACATTAAACACTTGTTATAAAGTCTACTGATGTCACTTAACATTAAACACTTGTTATAAAGTCTACTGATGTCACTTAACATTAAACACTTGTTATAAAGTCTACTGATGTCACTTAACATTAAACACTTGTTATAAAGTCTACTGATGTCACTTAACATTAAACACTTGTTATAAAGTCTACTGATGTCACTTAACATTAAACACTTGTTATAAAGTCTACTGATGTCACTTAACATTAAACACTTGTTATAAAGTCTACTGATGTCACTTAACATTAAACACTTGTTATAAAGTCTACTGATGTCACTTAACATTAAACACTTGTTATAAAGTCTACTGATGTCACTTAACATTAAACACTTGTTATAAAGTCTACTGATGTCACTTAACATTAAACACTTGTTATAAAGTCTACTGATGTCACTTAACATTAAACACTTGTTATAAAGTCTACTGATGTCACTTAACATTAAACACTTGTTATAAAGTCTACTGATGTCACTTAACATTAAACACTTGTTATAAAGTCTACTGATGTCACTTAACATTAAACACTTGTTATAAAGTCTACTGATGTCACTTAACATTAAACACTTGTTATAAAGTCTACTGATGTCACTTAACATTAAACACTTGTTATAAAGTCTACTGATGTCACTTAACATTAAACACTTGTTATAAAGTCTACTGATGTCACTTAACATTAAACACTTGTTATAAAGTCTACTGATGTCACTTAACATTAAACACTTGTTATAAAGTCTACTGATGTCACTTAACATTAAACACTTGTTTTAAAGTCTCCTGATGTCACTTAACATAAAACACTTGTTTTAAAGTCTACTGATGTCACTTAACATTAAACATTTGTTATAAAGTCTATTAATGTCATTTAAGAGTAAACACTTGTTATAAAGTCTACTGATGTCACTTAATATTAAACACTTGTTATAAAGTCTACTGATGTCACTTAACATTAAACACTAGTTATAAGGTCTACTGATGTCATTTAACAGTAAACACTTGTTATAAAGTCTACTGATGTCACTTAACATTAAACACTTGTTTTAAAGTCTACTGATGTCACTTATCATCAAACACTTGTTATAAAGTCTACTGATGTCACTTAACACTAAACACTTGTTATAAAGTCTACTGATGTGACTTAACATTAAACACTTGTTATAAAGTCTACTTATGTCACTTAACATTAAACACTTGTTTTAAAGTCTACTGATGTCACTTAACGTTAAACACTTGTTATAAAGTCTATTGATGTCATTTAGCAGTAAACACTTGTTATAAAGTCTACTGATGTCACTTAACATTAAACACTTGTTATAAAGTCTACTGATGTCACTAATAATTAAACACTTGTTATAAAGTCTGATGTCACTAGCCCCAAAACACTTCCTCACAACCTCACCCTTATGCCTTCTCATAAAGACTATGGATTCACATGTTGGTGACAATATGGCTACAACTCTTAAAATTGATATCAAGGGCCAAGTGAGCTTTTGGAATGGTGCGGCGTCTGCACCATGATATTTGGCCAGTAGCATGCTGGGATAAAGGGCTACCATGTTTGTTCAAATGAATTACCTTTGCCCATTTTCAAGGTTATAGGGGTCAAATATTTTAAAAACCTTTAAACAACTTCTTCTGTAAAACTGATATGTCCAGTGTGATGATATTTGGTCAGAAGGATGTAAGGATGAAGGGCTACCAAGTTTGTTCAAATGAATGACCATCATCTATATTCAAGGTCACAGGGGTCAATTGTCTTGAAAACCTTTAATCGACTTCTTTTGTATAACCAAAAGGTGCAGGGTGATGATATTTGGCCAGAAGGATGTTGTCATGAAGGACTATGAAGTTTGTTCAAATGAATGACCTTTGCCCATATTCAAGGTCACAGGGGTCAAATATTTTGAAATCTTTAAACAACTTCTTCTGAATAACTAAAGCATACAGGGTGATTGCTTGTTGAAATGAATGACCTTGACATACTTTCATGGTCACATCTGGTCCATAGTGCATAAATCTTTTAAAGTCATCTTCTCAATAAACAAAAGGTATAAGGTGGTGATATTTGGCAAGTTGCATTCTGGGAGGAAGGGCTATGAAGTTTGTTCAACTTATTGTCCATGTTTGACTTTCAAGGTCACAGGGGTCAAATGTGTTTTTATCATTTAACAGGTTCTTCTGAATGACTTGAAGGCAAGACACTGATATTTTGCCTGTAGCTTTATTTATAGTGTGTGATTCTTTACACTAGCCACACAGCAAGCCATACTCATTATACCAAAAGCAAATGACACCAGTAATACCAGTTTGATATGAAATAGGCTGTTTATTCATAAAACGACATAAAGAACAAACATGTATACACTACATGTCACTACACACTGACCTAAAATACATGTAGTCATTGTGCAATATCCAATAGTGATTCTATGACTATCGCAGGAGGGGGGCAAAAACCGCCCCCGTTTATTCACAAAACGACATAAAGAACAAACATGTATACAACAAAATCCAATCATGATAAATGACTCTCCGAAGATTAATTATGAGTATATTTAAATATCCCCAATGCTTGGTGGAGATGAGGGGATGGAGGCGGGATAAAAAATGAGCGAAACTTCTTGCCTTTGGCCTCTGACAAAATTTGTTCAAGTGATGCTATCGCCCGTCATGTGACATGTGTTCTTGCCTGTAAAGCGGTAAACCGGTCACGGTATGTTTTAATAAATAGATGCAGAGGCAAAAGCAAGAAGTCCTTCCACCTATAAAAATAGTACTACATAACATATGCAAATCCACACAATAAATGGAATTAAATTTACTTTGTATTTAATTATTATTTTTAGTGCACTTTTAAGGTTACAATTGTGAGATAAATACCAGGTGAGCGATGCAGGCCCATTGGGCCTCTTGTTAAACACACCTTTGCCATAACTTCTTGGTACTTTGATCATAGTTTGATGAATGCAAGTTTTACCAGTAGAAAGCTATCTTTGTAATTTAAAAGAGTTAAAATGTCTCGATTGTTTCATTAATATCTTCATAATATGTCTAATATTTTATTAATATCTTTACAATATGTCTAATATTTTATTGATATCTTTACAATATGTCTTATATTTTATTAATATCTTTACAATATGTCTAATATTTTATTAATATCTTTACAAAATGTCTAATATTTTATTAATATCTTTACAATATGTCTAATATTTCATTAATATCTTAACAATATGTCTAATATTTGATAAATATCGTTGCAATCTTGTAAACCTTACAGAGATAAAAATATTTTTCCAGGTGGAATCCATTGTGTTGTCATCAGACAGTAAGACAGATTCACATTACCGCTCAAATGCCACCAAGAACATCAAAGGAACATGTGGTTCAAAGTCTGTTACAAAGGTAAATATAGGATTGTTTAATTTGTAGACTGGCAAAGACCATCATTCAGGTAAATATAGGACTGTTTGATTTGTAGACTGGCAAAGACCATCATTCAGGTAAATATAGGACTGTTTGATTTGTAGACTGGCAAAGACCATCATTCAGGTAAATATCTTGGGAACAACAGTTTTATTGTTCTAACTTTGTCTTATATGAAATCAAAATGCCACTAGTGTATCTCTGCACAAAAGATGATATTTGTTGACATTTTCCTGCAGCGTTTTTGTGAATGATTGCATGACACTCCTCCTAGTTCAAACTCTGAAGGGTTTAACACTCCTTCTACATTGTAACTCAAAGGGTTTAACACTCCTTCTACATTGTAACTCAAAGGGTTTAACACTCCTTCTACATTGTAACTCAAAGGGTTTAACACTCCTTCTACATTGTAACTCAAAGGGTTTAACACTCCTTCTACATTGTAACTCAAAGGGTTTAACATCCTTCTACATTGTAACTCAAAGGATTTAACACTCCTTCTACATTGTAACTCAAAGGGTTTAACACTCCTTCTACATTGTAACTCAAAGGGTTTAACACTCCTTCTACATTGTAACTCAAAGGGTTTAACACTCCTTCTACATTGTAACTCAAAGGGTTTAACACTCCTTCTACATTGTAACTCAAAGGGTTTAACACTCCTTCTACATTGTAACTCAAAGGGTTTAACACTCCTTCTACATTGTAACTCAAAGGGTTTAACACTCCTTCTACATTGTAACTCAAAGGGTTTAACACTCCTTCTACATTGTAACTCAAAGGGTTTAACACTCCTTCTACATTGTAACTCAAAGGGTTTAACACTCCTTCTACATTGTAACTCAAAGGGTTTAACACTCCTTCTACATTGTAACTCAAAGGGTTTAACACTCCTTCTACATTGTAACTCAAAGGGTTTAACACTCCTTCTACATTGTAACTCAAAGGGTTTAACACTCCTTCTACATTGTAACTCAAAGGGTTTAACACTCCTTCTACATTGTAACTCAAAGGGTTTAACACTCCTTCTACATTGTAACTCAAAGGGTTTAACACTCCTTCTACATTGTAACTCAAAGGGTTTAACACTCCTTCTACATTGTAACTCAAAGGGTTTAACACTCCTTCTACATTGTAACTCAAAGGGTTTAACACTCCTTCTACATTGTAACTCAAAGGGTTTAACACTCCTTCTACATTGTAACTCAAAGGGTTTAACACTCCTTCTACATTGTAACTCAAAGAGTTTAACTCCATTCCTAACTCAAACTAGGAAAGGTTGAACTTCCTTACTCAAACTAGGAAGAGTTGAGTATCCCTCCTAACTCAAACTAGGAAGAGTTGAGTATCCCTCCTAACTCAAATTAGGAAGAGTTAAATTTCCCCCTAACTCAAATTAGGAAGAGTTAAATTTCCCTCCTAACTCAAATTAGGAAGAGTTAAATATCCCTCCTAACTCAAATTAGGAAGAGTTGAATATCCCTCCTAACTCAAATTAGGAAGAGTAAAATATCCCTCCTAACTCAAATTAGGAAGAGTTAAATATCCCTCCTAACTCAAACTTGGAAGAGTTAAATATCCCTCCTAACTCAAACTTGGAAGAGTGTTAGTACCCTTCATAACTGAACACATGTTTTGATTTTGAATTTCATTGGCTCAATTGTTTCCCCACGCTATATTTAAACACAAATTTTACTATATGTGTCACCATTTTGTGTGTCAATGATTGTGTTTTGTATTTCAGCTTCTTGATTCCACAATAGAACTGTTTCGAGCTCCTCTGCGACGATCTACCATAATTCTGCTCATTGTCACATTTACCATCAGTTTTGGGTAAATATTAAGTTTCAGCTCAATAATTCTAATTGTGTGTTAGTTTCCTGAGCAAGGATTAAAATAAATCAATATAAGCTGTGGCATCAGTTCATCCAATCGTTCTTTAACAACATTCATTCCTGCAGTCTGACTGACTCTGTGTGACCGACACAAAACTAACCATTTCTTTTTGTTATCAATACAGTGTATTTTTACATATATTGTTTGATAATTGATGTTTTTAATATAAAATTGTTCTGTGGAAAGCATTTCGTCTCTGTAATACAGAAGTTATGACCTGTACTTCTCTGTGGCAGGTATTATGGACTGTGGATGTGGTTTCCCGAGTTGTTTTCCCGTGTAGAGAAATATGGTGGATCTCCATGTGACTCAGTGAAGGGTTCTAATGTTACAGAAAGCGGCGACCAAAACTGTACGATTCCAGACACCTGGACGTACCAGTCTGGCTTCCTCACGGCACTGTCCAACCTACCGGGAAACCTATTCACAATATTTCTTATGGATAAAATTGGGAGAAAAGGAATATTAGGTAAAGACAGGTCTCAAAAGCGTTCCATATGCCAGAGCTTTGTCTAGTCCCACTGCAAACATTCACATCTACTTCCACTGCAAACATTCACATCTACTTCCACTGCAAACATTCACATCTACTTCCACTGCAAACATTCACATCTACTTCCACTGCAAACATTCACATCTACTTCCACTGCAAACATTCACATCTACTTCCACTGCAAACATTCACATCTACTTCCACTGCAAACATTCACATCTACTTCCACTGCAAACATTCACATCTACTTCCACTGCAAACATTCACATCTACTTCCACTGCAAACATTCACATCTACTTCCACTGCAAACATTCACATCTACTTCCACTGCAAACATTCACATCTACTTCCACTGCAAACATTCACATCTACTTCCACTGCAAACATTCACATCTACTTCCACTGCAAACATTCACATCTACTTCCACTGCAAACATTCACATCTACTTCCANACATCTACTTCAGGTTCTACTAGTAATAGTGCTAACATTTACATCTACCTCAGGTTCTACTAGTAATAGTGCTAACATTTACATCTACCTCAGGTTCTACTAGTAATAGTGCTATGATTCACATCTACTTCAGGTTCTACTAGTAATAGTGCTAACATTTACATCTACCTCAGGTTCTACTAGTAATAGTGCTAAGATTAACATCTACTTCAGGTTCTACTAGTTCCTCTGCAAACATTCACATCTACTTCAGGTTCTACTAGTAATAGTGCTAACAAAAGGCAGCTTTTGTGTATGATAGAAAAAAAAAGGGACATACCTTCTATACTTTTCCACCTGGAGCAACAATATTTGGTGTACAAGAACATCTTTGGATGGGGGAGTGCTGAGTGCAAGAATTAGGTCACCGTGACCTTTGACCTTAACTTTGCTTTTGAAAAAAACATTTTGGGGCATATCTTCTATACTTTTTCACCTGGAGTAACCAGATTTGGTATACAAGGACATCTTGGGATTGGGGAGTGCAAGAGGTATGTATCGGGATACTTTCCTAACATCCTGACATAAGTGCATTGATTGTAAAATAATGAAATCATTACCAGTGGGGGACTATGGATTGCCTTGCAATACTTTGCCTTGTTTTTTTGTTACATGAACTGATTTGTGCTACATGTGTGAGTAAACATGTTAGATATTAATAATCTCAATAAAAGTTCTCACTTCAAATGAAGTAATAAAGTCTATAAACAAGTTATATCTGTATTAGTAAACTAACAAAGGTTACAATATAAATATAGGGTAGCATTCTTTTAAAGAGTCGTGTTTGACTGTCTTTACCTGTATCAGAGATTAGTGTGGTTACCTGTATCAGATATAAGTGTGGTTACCTGTATGAAAGGTAAGTGTGGTTACCTGTATGAGATATAAGTGTGGTTACCTGTATGAGATATAAGTGTGGTTACCTGTATCAGATATAAGTGTGGTTACCTGTATGAAAGGTAAGTGTGGTTACCTGTATGAGATATAAGTGTGGTTAACTGTATCAGATATAAGTGTGGTTGCCTGTATAAGATATAAGTGTGGTTACCTGTATAAGATATAAGTGTGGTTACCTGTATGAAAGGTAAGTGTGGTTACCTGTATGAGATATAAGGGTGGTTACCTGTATCAGATATAAGTGTGGTTACCTGTATCAGATAAAAGTGTGGTTACCTGTATCAGAGATTAGTGTGGTTACCTGTATCAGATATAAGTGTGGTTACCTGTATCAGAGATTAGTATGGTTACCTGTATCAGATATAAGTGTGGTTACCTGTATCAGATATAAGTGTGGTTACTTGTATCAGATATAAGTGTGGTTACCTGTATCAGAGATAAGTGTCGTTACCTGTACTAGATATAAGTGTGGTTACCTGTATCATATATAAGTGTGGTTACCTGTACTAGATATAAGTGTGGTTACCTGTATCAGATATAAGTGTGGTTACCTGTATCAGATATAAGTGTGGTTACCTGTATCAGATATTAGTGTGGTTACCTGTATCAGAGATAAGTGTCATTACCTGTACTAGATATAAGTGTGGTTACCTGTATCAGATATAAGTTTGGTTACCTGTATCAGATATAGGTGTGGTTACCTGTATCAGAAGTAAGTGTGGTTACCTGAATCAGATATAAGTGTGGTTTCCTGTATCAGATATATAAGTGGGGTTACCTGTATCAGATATAGGTGTGGTTACCTGTATCAGAAGTAAGTGTGGTTACCTGAATCAGATATAAGTGTGGTTTCCTGTATCAGATATATAAGTGTGGTTACCTGGATCTGAGGTAAGTGTGGTTACCTGTATCTGGGGTAAGGGTGGTTACCTGTACTAGATATAAGTGTGGTTACCTGTATCGGATATAAGTGTGGTTACCTGTATCTGAAGTAAGTGTGGTTACCTGTATCAGATATAAGTGTGGTTACCTGTATCTGAGGTAAGTGTGGTTACCTGTATCCGAGGTAAGTGTGGTTACTTGTATCAGATATAAGTGTCGTTACCTGTATCAGATATAAGTGTGGTTACCTGTATAAGATGTAAGTGTCGTTACCTGTATCAGAGATAAGTGTGGTTACCTGTATGAGATATAAGTGTCGTTACCTGTATCAGATATAAGTGTGGTAACCTGTATGAGATGTAAGTGTCGTTACCTGTTTACAGTGATTGATGTCATTACCTGTTTACAGTGATTGGTGTCGTTACCTGTTTACATTAATTGGTGTCGTTACCTGTTTACATTAATTGGTGTCGTTACCTGTGTACATTGATTGGTGTCGTTACCTGTTTACAGTGATTTGTGTTGTTACCTGTTTACAGTGATTGGTGTCGTTTCCTGTTTACAGTGATTTGTGTTGTTACCTGTTTACAGTGATTTGTGTCGTTACCTGGTTCCAGTGATTGGTGTCGTTACCTGTGTACATTAATTGGTGTCGTTACCTGTTTACAGTGATTGGTATGCTGGGGTCTGGAGTGACGGTGTTCTTCATCCCCTTAATTCACAACAAAGTGCAGAATCTGCTGCTATCCTGTACATTTGGTCTCATCTCCACACTTGCCTGGAATGCGCTTGATGTACTCCAGGCCGAGCTCTTTCCTACTGGTGTCAGGTAAGTACATCCTCCACATTGTGTCGGGTAAGTACATCCTCCACATTGTGTCAGGTAAGTACATCCTCCACAATGTGTCGGGTAAGTACATCCTCCACGTTGTGTCGGGTAAGTACATCCTCCACATTGTATCAGGTAAGTACATCCTCCACATTGTGTCGGGTAAGTACATCCTCCACATTGTGTCAGGTAAGTACATCCTCCACATTGTGTCAGGTAAGTACATCCTCCACATTGTGTCAGGTAAGTACATCCTCCACATTGTGTCAGGTAAGTACATCCTCCACATTGTGTCAGGTAAGTACATCCTCCACATTGTGTCAGGTAAGTACATCCTCCACATTGTGTCAGGTAAGTACATCCTCCACATTGTGTCAGGTAAGTACATCCTCCACATTGTGTCAGGTAAGTACATCCTCCACATTGTGTCAGGTAAGTACATCCTCCACATTGTGTCAGGTAAGTACATCCTCCACATTGTGTCAGGTAAGTACATCCTCCACATTGTGTCAGGTAAGTACATCCTCCACATTGTGTCAGGTAAGTACATCCTCCACATTGTGTCAGGTAAGTACATCCTCCACATTGTGTCAGGTAAGTACATCCATCACATTGTGTCAGGTAAGTACATCCTCCACATTGTGTCAGGTAAGTATATGCTCCACATTGTGTCAGGTAAGTATATCCTCCACATTGTGTCAGGTAAGTACATCCTCCACATTGTGTCAGATAAGTAGATACTGATTTGCCATCTTACATATTTGTGTTTGTCTCCCCTTCTACAAAATATAGAAAGTCAATAAATATTTCAGATCACTTCTCCACATTTGCTATACATTAATCAGGTATCAGTGGTAGACAGTGTATCATTTCTAATATCAGGGTCATGATCACCATTAGGGGTCAAATGTTTAATTACTGTTTTTTGTATACTAATTTGTGCCCGCAACATGAGCTGTAATTCTTTGGAAATCTTCTGTTTAGAAAAATAGAAAAATTGGCAATGTTTCCAAGCCTGCTTACATGACTTTCAGTTAAAGCAATTATAACTTTGATTCTGTCCTTTTTTGTAGGTCAACAGCTATGGGAGTGTCTTCTGCAGCGAACAGAATAGGAGCAATCCTTGGGAACCTTGCCTTTGGGGAATTAGTAGACATTCACTGTTCAGTGCCCATGATAATGGTAGCCGTACTTCTTGTTTTGGGGGGACTTACCTCCCTTAAACTTCCTAACACGACCAAAACGGACATTCATTGACCGCTGTTTTATAGCCTAGGCTACAAAGTGTCTTCTATGTTTATGTGAGGCTGTGTCATGGTGTGACATCAGTCTGTCAATTTATAATCTAGAACAATGTTAACCCAGAATGGCATAATAGATTTTGACAAAATTTGGTGTTCAGCATCCCTGGGATGAGGGATTCAATGTGATATACACGATTTCTGTAACCCTGCTGGGGAAATAGAGGTAAATGGGATGATACTTCTTTAGTATCTGTTTAGTTATATTAGCGAAGAGTTTTTAGTCTTATTTGGTATAAAGGATGCCTTGGCCAAGGGAACTCGTTTTTTTTTTATAAACAAAGGTTGTGCCCCCTTCACTCCTCAGGGCAGAGGGCTGGGGCCCAATAGAGAAAATGGGTTAAATCTTTAAGTAAATGTTCCTAGACTACAGATACAGGACTTTTAATCTAATTTGATATATGCCCACTAGGCCAAGTGGATTCAGACTTGTGTAATGAAGATGATGGCCCTCGTGGGGTTAGAGTGGATGGGTGGGTTTTTCCCAATGTGGGAAATAGTCGTAAGTCTTTAAAAGACTTATCTAATTTAAGTGAAGAGATTTTAACCTCATTGGATATCCGAGTACCTTTGGCCAAGGGACTCAGTATCATTAGTGTGTGGTCCAACAGAGACAGAAAGCTGGGGTCCAACAGAGTTTATGTTCAAAAGATTTCTCTTAATGTACCATTGAAAACATTGTATGGAAACAGTAAAGGCACCTAGGCGTAGAAATCTAATATTCAACTGGCCAATAAAGGACTTGAGGCCTATTATAGGAATCAGAGTAAATTATAGACTTTCATTATGACTCAGACATTTCTTCCTATATCCAGTTTGTTTTTATTTAACTCTTTTTATATGCAAGTACCATAGTCAACATGATGTATGTAGAATTGAATATTGATACAGATATGGCCATTTTTTTGTATATTTAAGTAAAAAATTATAAAAATGATTTTGGTGACATAGAAAATAACATTTTATATGTTGCAGTAATTTGGGGATATTGGTATCTTGGTTGTTTTATCTCATTGACTTTTTGTTAGAATATATTATCTCTTAATCAGATTGAAAAATGTACTGCTTTACCTGTTTTATACTGTAAATTACTTGATTGACAAGAAGAGATAAGGTCAAATGAGGTGATTGGTTGACTGTGGAATGAGGTGATTGGTTGACTGTGGAATGAGGTGATTGGTTGACTGTGAAATGAGGTGATTGGTCGACTGAGAGGTAACGTGATTGGTTGACTGTGAAATGAGGTGATTCGTTGACTGAGAGATAATGTGATTGGTTGACTGAGAAATAAGGTGATTGGTTGACTGTGAAATGAGGTGATTGGTTGACTGAGAAATGAGGTGATTGGTTGACTGTGAAATTAGGTGATTGGTTGACTGTGAAATGAGGTGATTGGTTGACTGAGAAATGAGGTGATTGGTTGACTGTGAAATTAGGTGATTGGTTGACTGTGAAATGAGGTGATTGGTCGACTGAGAGGTAACGTGATTGGTTGACTGTGAAATGAGGTGATTTGTTGACTGAGAGATAATGTGATTGGTTGACTGAGAAATAAGGTGATTGGTTGCCTGTGAAATGAGGTGGTTGGTTGATTGTGAAATTAGGTGATTGGTAGACTGAGAGATAAGGTGTGAGAGATAAGGTGATTGGTTGACTGAGATATAAGGTGATTGGTTGACTGAGAAATAAGGTGATTGGTTGCCTGTGAAATGAGGTGGTTGGTTGACTGTGAAATGAGGGGATTGGTAGACTGAGAGATAAGGTGTGAGAGATAAGGTGATTGGTTGACTGAGATATAAGGTGATTGGTTGACTGAGAAATAAGGTGATTGGTTGACTGTAAAATGAGATGATTGGTTGACTGAGAGATAAGGTGATTGGTAGACTGAGAGATAAGGTGATAAGTTGGATGAGAGATAAGGTGATTGGTTGGATGAGAGATAAGGTGATTGGTTGGATGAAAGATAAGGTGATTAGTTGGAAGAGAGATAAGGTGATTGGTTGGCTGAGAGATAAAATGATTGATTGACTGAGAGGTAAGGTGATTGGTTGACTGAGAGATAAGGTGATTGGTTTACTGAGAGGTAACGTGATTGGTTGGATGAGTTATAAGGTGATTGGTTGGATGAGTGATAAGGTGATTGGTTGTATGAGAGATAAGGTGATTGGTTGTATGAGAGATAATGTGATTGGTTGGAAGAGATAATGTGATTGGTTGGATGAGAGATAATGTGATTGGTTGGATGAGAGATAAGATGATTGGTTGGCTGAGAGATAAGGTGATTAGTTGGATGAGAGATAAGGTGATTTGTTGAAGATGGAAATGAGATGATTTTTGGGGTTTATCTGTATTCTGTGATACATTTTAAGCATGGTTTCTGTATAATTCATGTCTTTCTATCTATTGTGATATTGATAATTACTGATATTTATTCTTTGTTTCTGTTGGATGTTTGTTATCTGCTATTTGATAAACAATATGTTGGACAAAAAAAGTTTAACCAAATCTTGGTGTCCAAATCTGTATTGGCTCGTGTAAGGTGAAGTATTCCTGCGCCAAACTTCAACAGTGGATAAATTTAAGTTCCACGACTTTGCCTGTTTAAGCACATTTAAGTATAAAATGATGTGTTAGTATTGAGAGAAAGCAGCTCATGCCTTCGGGTAATAGTCAGGTGTGACTTCTATTGTCCACTGGCATGTGCTGGTCAGACAAAAAAATGTCAAAGTTAAAATAACACAGTAGAAGCACAATGACCTCTTATCATCAAACTTAGCTTTTTCAGTATATATAAGACAAAGTCAAACCAATTTTCTGGATGTTAGAACATTGTTAATTTTATGTCCGAGTAACACAGTGGTGGGAACAGTAAATGGTTTCCATTGATCTGTCTATACTACTTTGTGTACAACATTTCGCTATACTTTGTGTTTAGCTCTGTTGCTCTAAAACTAGAAGTTCAAGAGTAATTTAGATACATCTATGATGATACTACAGCAATATATCATATGAAGGCCACTAGAACCTATCTTTTCCATTCCACTGACTTTGGTTAAACTTTGCATGCAGGGCGGCAATGGCCAAGTGGTTAAGGCATCTGGCATTCTGCTACCACAAGCCCTCCACCACTTGGTCGCGGGTTCAAGACCTAAGTGGGGTAGTCGCCAGGTACTGGCCGTTGATCGGTGGTTTTTTCTGAGAACTCTGGTTTTCGTCCACCATCAATACCTGGCACGTCCTTAAATGACCATAGCTGTTAAAAGGATGTAAAACACAAACAAACCAAACCAAAAAAACTTTGCATTTAGCATAACTTTTCTTTAGTTAGACTTTGCATTCAGCTTGTTATCCAGCCAAAGTTGGAACGTCAGGCATATCAGTGTTTTAAAAATCATTTTCTCTTTATGCTATAGATTCAACAATTTTAGAAATCCTTTCTCTGTGATGTTTTTATTAAATTACCAAACTTTTGTGATAATTTAGATTTAATGATATCTAATATGCTTCATATTTATATATTTGTTACATGAACTTAGCTGAAACCACTTGACTTACTGGGTGGCGATTTTGTATACTGGTCATGTGACCAATGCATACTCCTGCCTAAATTACAGGCTCAAATACCACTGATGTTTTAATACTATTTAACACAATGTCTGTATCAGGTTGGACAGGGTGACACACTTTGTTTATATCAGGTTAGACAGGGTGACACACTATGTCTATGTCAGGTTGGACATGATGACACACAATGTCTATATCAGGTTGGACAGGGTGACACACAATGTCTATATCAGGTTGGACAGGATGACACATAATGCCTATATCAGGTTGGACAGGATGACACACAATGTCTATATCAGGTTGGACAGGGTGACACACAATGTCTATATCAGGTTGGACAGGGTGACACACAATGTCTGTATCAGGTTGGACAAGGTGACACACAATGCCTATATCAGGTTGGACAGGATGACACACAATGTCTATATCAGGTTGGACAGGGTGACACACAATGTCTATATCAGGTTGGACAGGGTGACACACAATGTCTGTATCAGGTTGGACAGGGTGACACACAATGCCTATATCAGGTTGGACAGGATGACACACAATGTCTATATCAGGTTGGACAGGGTGACACACAATGTCTATATCAGGTTGGACAGGGTGACACACAATGTCTGTATCAGGTTGGACAGGGTGACACACAATGCCTATATCAGGTTGGACAGGATGACACACAATGTCTATATCAGGTTGGACAGGGTGACACACAATGTCTATATCAGGTTGGACAGGGTGACACACAATGTCTGTATCAGGTTGGACAAGGTGACACACAATGCCTATATCAGGTTGGACAGGATGACACACAATGTCTATATCAGGTTGGACAGGGTGACACACAATGTCTATATCAGGTTGGACAGGGTGACACACAATGTCTGTATCAGGTTGGACAGGGTGACACACAATGCCTATATCAGGTTGGACATGATGACACACAATGTCTATATCAGGTTGGACAGGGTGACACACAATGTCTATATCAGGTTGGACAGGATGACACATAATGCCTATATCAGGTTGGACAGGATGACACACAATGTCTATATCAGGTTGGACAGGGTGACACACAATGCCTGTATCAGGTTGGACAGGGTGACACACAATGTCTGTATCAGGTTGGACAATGCTAAGATGTTAAAATCAAACTTTGAATATGTCATGTATAAAACCGATTATAAAATAAACTCTTATATTTAATGCGACTTTTTGTATTTTTAACGTACTTCTCAAACCTACAATATTCTACACTTACCTACACATTATTGTTCACACTAATTCTATCTATTTATTTATTATTGACACTTCCTGTGTGTTGTCTGTGTCTACACTCTGTAATACTTCCTGTTTATTGTTTGTCTTTACACTCTGTGATACTTCCTGTGTGTTGTTTGTCTTTACATTCTGTGATACTTCCTGTCTGTTGTTTGTTTTTACACTCTGATTCTTCCTGTGCGTTGTTTGTCTTTACACTCTGTGATACTTCCTGTTTGTTGTTTGTCTTTACACTATGTGATACTGTGTGTTGTTTGTCTTTACATTTCCTGTGTGTTGTTTGTCTTAACACTCTTTGATACTTCTTCCTGTGCGTTGTTTGTCTTTACACTCTGTGACACTTCCTGTTTGTTGTTTGTCTTGACACTCCGTGATATTTCCTGTGTATTGTCTGTCTTTACACTCTGTGATACTTCCTGTGTGTTGTTTGCTTTTACACACGGTGATACTTCCTTTTTGTTGTTTGTCTTTACACTATTTGATACTTCCTGTGTTTTGTTTGTCTTTACACTATGTGACACTCTCTGTGTGTTGTTTGTCTTTACATTTCCTGTGTGTTGTTTGTCTTTACACTCTGTGACACTTCTTGTGTGTTGTTTGTCTTAACACTCTTTGATACTTCCTGTATGTTGTTTGTCTTTACACTATGTGATATTTCCTGTGTGTTGTCTGTCTTTACACTCTGTGATACTTCCCGTGTTTTGTTTGTCTTTACACTATGTGACACTCTCTGTGTGTTGTTTGTCTTTACATTTCCTGTGTGTTGTCTGTCTTGACACTCTCTGATACTCCCGGTTTGTTGTCTGTCTTAACACTCTGTTACACTTCCTGTATGTTGTTTGTCTTCACACTCTGTGATACTTCCTGTTTGTTATTTGTCTTTACACTCCGTGATACTTCCTGTTTGTTGTCTGTCTTTACACTCTGTTACACCTCCTGTGTGTTGTCTGTCTTTACACTCTGTGATACTTTCTTTTGTTTGTTTGTCTTCACACTCTGTGATACTTCCTGTGTGTTGTCTGTCTTTACACTATGTGATACTTCCTGTTTGTTGTTTGTCTTTACACTCTGTGATACTTCCTGTGTGTTTGTCTTCACACTCTGCGATACTTCCTGCTTGTTATTTGTCTTTACACTCTGTGATATTTCCTGTTTGTTGTTTGTCTTTACACTCTGTGATATTTCCTGTTTGTTGTTTGTCTCTACACTCTGTGATACTTCCTGTGGGTTTGTCTTCACACTCTGCGATACCTCCTGTGTGTTGTCTGTTTTTACAATATGTTATACTTCCTGTTTGTTGTTTGTCTTCACACTCTGCGATACCTCCTGTGTGTTGTCTGTCTTTACAATATGGCATACTTCCTGTTTGTTGTTTGTCTTTACACTCTGTGATACTTCTTGTTTGTTGTTTGTCTTTACACTCCGTTACACTTCCTGTTCGTTGTTTGTCTTTAGACTCTGAAACTTCCTGTGTGTTGTCTGTCTTTGCACTCTGTGATACTTACTGTATGTTGTTTGTCTTTTCACTATGTGATACTTCCTGTTTGTTATTTGTCCCTACACTCTGTGATACTTCCTGTTTGTTGTTTGTCTTAACATTCTGTGATTCTTCCTGTTTGTTGTTTGTCTTTACACTCTGTGATTCTTCCTGTGTGTTGTTTGTCTTTCCACTCTATGATACTTCCTGTGTGTTGTTTGTCTTTACACTCTATGACACTTCCTGTTTGTTGTTTGTCTTGACACTCCGTGATATTTCCTGTGTGTTGTATGTCTTTACACTCTGTGATACTTCCTGTGTGTTGTTTGCTTTAACACACGGTGATACTTCCTTTTTGTTGCTTGTCTTTACACTATTTGATACTTCCTGTGTTTTGTTTGTCTTTACACTATGTGACACTCTCTGTGTGTTGTTTGTCTTTACATTTCCTGTGTGTTGTCTGTCTTTACACTCTGTGATACTTCCTGTTTGTTGTTTGTCTTTACATTCTGTGACACTTCCTGTGTGTTGTTTGTCTTAACACTCTTTGATACTTCCTGTATGTTGTTTGTCTTCACACTCTGTGATACTTCATGTTTGTTGTTTTTCTTCACACTCTGTGATTCTTCTCGTGTGTTGTCTGTCTTTACACTCTCTGGTACTTCCCGTGTTTTGTTTGTCTTTCCACTCTATGATACTTCCTGTTTGTTCTTTGTCTTTATCCGTTACACTTCCTGTTCGTTGTTTGTCTTCACACTTTGTGATACCTCCTGTGTGTTGTCTTTGCACTCTGTGATACTTACTGTATGTTGTTTGTCTTTACATTTCCTGTGTGTTGTCTGTTTTTACAATATGTTATACTTCCGGTTTGTTGTTCGTCTTTACACTCTGTGATTCTTCTCGTGTGTTGTCTGTCTTTACACTTTGTTACAATTCTTGTGTGTTGTCTGTCTTAACTCTCTGTGATACTTCATGTTTGTTGTTTTTCTTCACACTCTGTGATTCTTCTCGTGTGTTGTCTGTCTTGAACATATCCTGTTTGTTGTTTGTCTTCCCACTCTGTGGTACTTGCCTGTGTGTTGTCTGTCTTAACACTCTGTGATACTTCTTTACACTCCGTGATATTTCCTGTGTGTTGTATGTCTTTACACTCTGTGATATTTCCTGTTTGATGTTTGTCTTTACACTATGTGATACTTTCTTTTGTTTGTTTGTCTTCACACTTTGTGATACCTCCTGTGTGTTGTCTGTTTTTACAATATGTTATACTTCCGGTTTGTTGGTTGTCTTTACACTCTGTGATATTTCCTGTTTGATGTTTGTCTTTACACTATGTGCCACTCTCTGTGTTTTGTTTGTCTTTCCACTTCCGGTTTGTTGTCTGTCTTAACACTCTGTGATACTCTTGTTTGTTGTTTGTCTTCCCACTCTGTGATACTTTCTTTTGTTTGTTTGTCTTCACACTCTGTGATTCTTCTCGTGTGTTGTCTGTCTTGAACATATCCTGTTTGTTGTTTGTCCTTACATTCTGTGACACTTCCTGTGTGTTGCTTGTCTTAACACTCTTTGATAATTCCTGTATGTTGTTTGTCTTTACTTTTTGGGTTACTTTCTGTCTGTTGTTTGTTTTTACATTCTGCTCCTTCCTGTGCGTTGTTTGTCTTTACACTCCGTGATATTTTCTGTGTGTTGTCTGTATTTGCACTCTGTGATACTTACTGTATGTTGTTTGTCTTTACGTTGTCTGTCTTTACACTATGTGATACTTTCTTTTGTTTGTTTGTCTTCACACTCTGCGATACCTCCTGTGTGTTGTCTGTATTTGCACTCTGTGATACTTCCCGTGTTTTGTTTGTCTTTCCACTCTGTGACACTTCCGGTTGGCTGTTTTGTTGTTTGTCTTTACATGCTGTGACACTTCCTGTGTTTTGTTTGTCTTTCCACTATGTGACACTCTCTGTGTGTTTTTTGTCTTAACACTCTTTGATCCTTCCTGTATGTTGTTTTTCTTTACATTCTGTGATACTTGTTGTTTGTCTTAACACTATTTGATACTTCCTGTGTTTTGTTTGTCTTTCCACTTCCGGTTTGTTGTCTGTCTTTACACTTTGTTACAATTCTTGTGTGTTGTCTGTCTTTGCACTCTGTGATACTTACTGTATGTTGTTTGTCTTTACGTTGTCTGTCTTTACACTATTTGATGCTTCCTGTGTGTTGCTATTTGATACTTCCTGTTTGTTATTCGTCCCTACACTCTGTGATATTTCCTGTTTGTTGTTTGGCTTTACACTCTGTGATACATCCTGTGTGTTGTTTGTCTTAACACTCTTTGATACTACCTGTATGTTGTTTGTCTTTACGTTGTCTGTCTTTACACTATGTGCCGCTCTATGTGTGTTGTTTGTCTTTACACTATGTGCCGCTCTATGTGTGTTGTTTGTCTTTACACTATGTGCCGCTCTATGTGTGTTGTTTGTCTTAACATATTTCCTGTGTGTTGTCTGTTTTTACAATATGTTATACTTCCGGTTTGTTGTTGGTCTTTACACTCTGTGATACATCCTGTGTGTTGTTTGTCTTCAAACTCTGTGACACTTTTTGTTTGTCGTTTGTCTCTTGACACTCCGTGATATTTTCTGTGTGTTGTCTGTCTTGAACATATCCTGTTTGTTGTTTGTTTTTACATTCTGATACTTCCTGTTCGTTGTTTGTCTTCACACTCTGTGATTCTTCCTGCGTGTTGTTTGTCTTTCCACTATGTGACACTCTCTGTGTGTTTTTTGTCTTTACACTCTGAGATACTTCCTGTTTGTTCTTTGTCTTTACCATCTGTGATACTTCCTGTGTATTGTTTGTCTTCACACTTTGTGATACCTCCTGTGTGTTGTCTTTGCACTCTGTGATACTTCCCGTTTTATGTTTGTCTTTACACTATTTGATGCTTCCTGTGTGTTGTTTGTCTTCAAACTCTGTGACACTTTTTGTTTGTCGTTTGTCTCTTGACACTCCGTGATATTTTCTGTGTGTTGTCTGTATTTGCACTCTGTGATACTTACTGTATGTTGTTTGTCTTTACGTTGTCTGTCTTTACACTTTGTTACAATTCTTGTGTGTTGTCTGTCTTTACACTATGTGCCGCTCTATGTGTGTTGTTTGTCTTCAAACTCTGTGATACTTTTTGTTTGTTGTTTGTCTTCACACTCTGCGATACCTCCTGTGTGTTGTCTGTTTTTACAATATGTTATACTTCCTGTTTGTTGTCTGTCTTTACACTATTTGATGCTTCCTGTGTGTTGCTATTTGATACTTCCTGGGTTTTGTTTGTCTTTACACTATTTGATACTTCCTGTTTTTGTCTTTACACTCTGAGATACTTCCTGTTTGCCTGTGTGTTGTCTGTCTTAACACTCTGTGATACTTCCTGCTTGTTCTTTGTCTTTACTCTCTGTGTGTTGTTTGTCGTTACACTCTGAGATACTTCCTGTTTGTTCTTTGTCTTTACCATCTGTGATACTTCCTGTGTATTGTTTGTCTTCACACTTTGTGATACCTTTCTGTGATTCTTCCTGTTTGTTCTGTGATACTTCCTGTGTATTGTTTGTCTTCACACTCTGCGATACCTCCTGTGTGTTGTCTTTGCACTCTGTGATACTTCCTGTGTGTTGTTTGTCTTTACACTTCGTGATACTTCCTGTTTGTTGTTTGTCTTGACACTCCGTGATATTTTCTGTGTGTTGTCTGTCTTAACACTCTGTGATACTTCATGTTTGTTGTTTGTCTTCACACTCTGTGATACTTCCTGTTTGTTATTTGTCTTTACACTCCGTGATACTTCCTGTTTGTTGTCTGTCTTTACACTTTGTTACAATTCTTGTGTGTTGTCTGTCTTAACACTCTGTGATACTTCCTGTGTGTTTGTCTTCACACTCTGCGATACTTCCTGTTTGTTATTTGTCTTTACACTCTGTGATATTTCCTGTTTGTTGTTTGTATTTACACTCTGTGATACTTCCTGTTTGTTGTTTGTCTTCACACTCTGTGATACCTCCTGTGTGTTGTCTGTTTTTGCAATATGTCATACTTCCTGTTTGTTGTTTGTCTTTACACTCTGTGATACTTCCTGTGTATTGTTTGTCTTCACACTCTGCGATACCTCCTGTGTGTTGTCTGTCTTTACAATATGTCATACTTCCTGTTTGTTGTTTGTCTTCCCACTCTGTGGTACTTCCTGTGTGTTGTTTGTCTTCAAACTCTGTGATACTTTTTGTTTGTCGTTTGTCTTTACACTCTTTTACACTTCCTGTTCGTTGTTTGTCTTCACACTCTGTGATACTTCCTGTTTGTTGTTTGTCTTTACACTCCGTGATATTTCCTGTGTGTTGTCTGTCTTTACACTATTTGATGCTTCCTGTGTGTTGTTTGTCTTGACACTATGTGACACTCTCTGTGTGTTGTTTGTCTTTACACTCTGAGATACTTCCTGTTTGTTGTCTGTCTTTACATTCTGTTACACTTCCTGCGTGTTTTCTGTCTTTACAATCTGTGATATTTCCTGTTCGTTGTTTGTCTTTACACTCTGTGATACTTCCTGTTTGTTTTTTGTCTTGATACTCCGTGATATTTCCCGTGTGTTGTCTGTCTTTACACTCTGTGATACTTCCTGTGTGTTGTTTCCCTTTACACTCGGTGATACTTCCTTTTTGTCGTTTGTCTTTACACTATTTGATGCTTCCTGTGTGTTGTTTGTCTTGACACTATGTGACACTCTCTGTGTGTTGTTTGTCTTTACACTCTGAGATACTTCCTGTTTGTTGTCTGTCTTTACACTCTGTTACACTTCCTGTGTGTTGTCTGTCTTTACAATCTGTGATATTTCCTGTTTGTTGTTTGTCTTTACACTCTGTGATACTTCCTGTTTGTTGTTTGTGTTCACACTCTGTGATATTTCCTGTTTGTTGTATGTATTGACACTTCGTGATATTTCCTGTGTGTTGTCTGTCTTTACACTCTGTGATACTTCATGTTTGTTGTCTGTCTTTACACTCTTTGATACTTCCTGTTTGTTCTTTGTCTTTACACTCTGTGATACTTCCTGTTTGTTATTTGTCCCTACACTCTGTGATATTTCCTGTTTGTTGTTTGTCTTTACACTATGTGATACTTCCTGTTTGTTGTTTGTCTTCACACTCTGTGATACTTCCTGTTTGTTGTTTGCCTTTACACTCGGTGATACTTCCTGTTCGTTGTTTGTTTTTACACTATTTGATACTTCCTGTGTGTTGTTTGTCTTTACACTCTGTTACACTTCCTCTCTGTTTTTTGTCTTTTCACTTAGTGGTATTTATCGTCTGATGTTTGTTCCTACAGTTAGGCACACTTGTTGTTTGCTGTTTGTCTATAGAATTAATTCAGCTGCTTCGGAAGGTTGCGATTTTTTATCCAACTCGTTTTTTAATCTCCTAGAGAAGGGGGATGAATATAGTCATTCCGGCGTCGGCGTAAAATCGCTGTTGAATATTACAAGATTGAGGCATTTGTGTAGAGTGTAAGCAATGTGCTAAACCAGTATTCATATTCTATGGACCAAAGGGATTTTCCTTCAAATTCAACCTGGAACAACCACGGGATCCGAACTTATATAATGTTCTAACTGTATTATAGGTGGCCCATGTATAAGAGTGGGATCCGAACTTATATAATGTTCTAGCTTTATTATAGGTGGCCCATGTATAAGAGTGGGATCCGATCTTATATAATGTTCTAGCTGTATTATAGATGGCCCATGTATAAGAGTGGGATCCGAACTTATATAATGTTCTAACTGTATCATAGGTGGCCCATGTATAAGAGTGGGATCTGAAATTATATAATGTTCTAGCTGTATTATAGATGGCCCATGTATAAGAGTGGGATCCGAACTTATATAATGTTCTAACTGTATCATAGGTGGCCCATGTATAAGAGTGGGACCTGAACTTATATAATGTTCTAGCTGTATTATAGATGGCCCATGTATAAGAGTGGGATCCGAACTTATATAATGTTCTAGCTTTATTATAGGTGGCCCATGTATAAGAGGGGGATCCGAACTTATATAATGTTCTAACCGTATTATAGGTGGCCCATGTATAAGAGTGCGATCCGAACTTATATAATGTTCTAGCCGTATTATAGGTGGCCCATGTATAAGAGTGCGATCCGAACTTATATAATGTTCTAGCTTTATTATAGGTGGCCCATGTATAAGAGAGGGATCCGAACTTATATAATGTTCTAGCTTTATTATAGGTGGCCCATGTATAAGAGCGGGATCCGAACTTATATAATGTTCTAGCCGTATTATAGGTGGCCCATGTATAAGAGTGCGATCCGAACTTATATAATGTTCTAGCTTTATTATAGGTGGCCCATGTATAAGAGCGGGATCCGAACTTATATAATGTTCTAGCTTTATTATAGGTGGCCCATGTATAAGAGTGCGATCCGAACTTATATAATGTTCTAGCTTTATTATAGGTGGCCCATGTATAAGAGTGCGATCCGAACTTATATAATGTTCTAGCTTTATTATAGGTGGCCCATGTATAAGAGTGCGATCCGAACTTATATAATGTTCTAGCTTTATTATAGGTGGCCCATGTATAAGAGTGCGATCCGAACTTATATAATGTTCTAGCTTTATTATAGGTGGCCCATGTATAAGAGTGCGATCCGAACTTATATAATGTTCTAGCTTTATTATAGGTGGCCCATGTATAAGAGTGGGATCTGAACTTATATAATGTTATAGCTGTATTATAGGTGGCCCATGTATAAGAGTGGTTTGGTTTAATTTTATTTTGTTTAACGACCTATTAACATATATGGTCATTTAAGGACATGCCTCCATCTATGTTGTGTAAGCGTGCAAGTGTGTATATATGCTAGAGACGGTATGTTGGTATACTTGCTTCCTTGTAATAGCGCGGATCAGATGCCGACTGTATAGTGCTATCTCACTGAAACACCATGCCTATGGCACACAGCACACCATTCCGCCCGATCACATTATGCTGACAACGGATGAACCAGTTGTTGCCAATATTCTAAAAGCTGATCGTTAAGCAGGGAAAAACAACTACCATTTGTAAGAACTTTGGTATGTCTGGGTCTTGGGTCAAAACCCATTGTCTTCCTCAACTGGGCGAACGCTCAACATTAAAGCCAGAAGTGAGATTGCCAAGCTAGGCGCTAAGAAATAAAAGGAAGTTAGAAGTAGAAAAAAAGATAAAGATTCCAAATGTTGCAATGGGCGCAGCAGATTAATTTTTTACGAGTACAAGCATTACTAATATCATTATAACAAATGACCTTATTGTCCGTGCTAATGCAATACATATATACAGACCTCACACCTAGCATATGGTAGGAGGGAGCTGTATGTACGAGTACTTATACAAGTTAGTTAGATATATACGAGTATTTAGTAGGGGGGGGGGGGGGGAGATTTAAATATATATACGAGTATTTAGTATTTATTATCATTTTGGGTGGCATTTTTACAGAAACCCTTTGATCTAAACCCCTAAAACGTGTAAAATTCCTCTGTAGGTTGTGATATTTTAGTAAGATGACACTTCAAAGTGTAGATACCATCCCCTCATGACCTTAGCTTTCGTGGGGACGTAAATCCCAAAGCAAACCTGAAGGCATGGTGTTCACACGTTCGCACAATCATGTTCAGAAGGTAGTTGATGTTATCGTGTCCCCGCGTCATATCCGGTACACATTACCGACCGAACAGAAGGTACCTGACAAGTTACCCTGTAGAGGATAGCGATCATGTCTTCCTTTACTATCTCACTCTTCTCTATGTCGACGAAAAAACAATGTCTGCTGAACATCCTTTTTCACATGAACGTGATGCAAATCCGCTGAATGTTCCTACATTGCTATATGGATTCCAAAGAATTGCTGTAAACATCAATCTATATGTTTGTGTTTTAGTTGATTCACAGAGATTTATCACAGATACTTGGCGTGCTATTATTGCGCGGGTGCTGGTCGACATGTCGATCGTTTGGAATAGTACAGTATATATAAAACAGTGCGAGCATATGGACAATTTGACGGCTGCCCATCAGTCCATGTACGACTGGGTGACCAATACATGCGGCAGTCCCCGTTTTGTATCATAATTGTAACAAAATAACATAACAAATGTCATAATATTTATGGATGGTAAATGATAGTTTCACGTACTATAAACCACTGTAAGGACAGGGCCTACATAGCTTGTTTCTGTTGCCGAATTTTGTATGTTTTTGTATGTAAGACCTAAACAATCCCCTGTAGCGTACCAGCCTACTCGAGTGTTGCGTGCGTATCCACGGGGATTTGTGATAAAACATTCACAATAACACTTTTAGTGTTGTACTGTACTCGTGACTACACAACTTTTTCACAATCAATCGCTCTTCTGTTTCCCCGCTCGATCCCTTGTTGCCAGTCAATCAATAAGTTGATCGTAACACCACACCTAAGTTTTACCTGGTCGTTAATTAAACTTTCATAAAGAAGTGGCGGTCAAACTAACACAGTCGATTTACGGAGATAGCGTACAGGTATAACTCGGATCGCAGCCTCACATGAAAGGCGGACGAGATACCGTGGACACTACCTATATGTATTACCTATCGGACTGATCAACTGTTTTATTTATATACAATTGTAAGGGACTTTGAGAGCAATGTTTCACATTGAAATGAACTGTACATAAACTACAATTAGCTAAAACACCGCGGTTAGACATACTTCACAAGGAAATGTGCTGGAAAACCAGGAATACGTACATTTTGTGTCTCCCAGGACGGGAAAAACCTGTTAAAACTGTGGTTTCAAATTTACCCAGAATGTTTGTGAGGTGAAAAAAAGGGGAATAGTCTATTAGAATTGGAGCACTCGGACAACCAAATTATTATTCAAAATAATTCCATACATTGAGCATATGTAATTCACTACGCATAGCCTACTACTGTGACTTTAAAACAATCAATTTGTGACGTCATAACAAAAATTATCACGTGACGTCACAATTTCGGATGTATTTCGGGAAATTACAGCACACGAAGAAACAACATGGCATTGTCCGCCGGGTCCCATTCGACGGACACAATGTTTGATTTCTTCGAGGATAGGGCTGACACAACAGCGAACACTGTTGAACCCGTGGATAAGGATGGACGAGAGGATAAAAGTAGCCATCAACCAGAGCATAATACTCAAACATTGACGGCAATGTACATGGGAACTTCGGATCCGACAAAGTCGTCCGGGAGGGAAGTCACAGACATCAGCTTTCAGAGTATAGAGGAAGTCATCGAGCTAGCGGGCGACAGTAACGGCACGCCGGAGATAGAACTGGTGGACGGAAATAGTGGCAGCTTGAAAGTAGAGCAATTAGGCGAAAAGATCGGTTCACCGGAAACACATTCTCAGAAATTACAGCCAACCGAATACAAAAATGTGTCGCTTGAAAAAGAGGACCATTCTCATAGGAATGGAACACTATCTGTTATCAGTTTATTATCCAATATTTCACTCTCCGAAAATAAGCAAAATGAGGAAACTATGAGCACACACAAGTCACATACAGGAGAATCTGGCTCGACCAGTGCTTCTCTATCTGAAATGGGCGGCATTACAAACGAGCGAGACGCCTCTGATACGATGGGACTCGATATACTACCGCAAGACACTGTTGCCGATACCCAAGAAAACTCTTCTAAAAAAACTCCTGTTATTGAGAATGAACTTAGTTTCTCCTTGTTAAAAACTGAGACAATATATCAAAAATCACATCATAAAACTTTCATGAGAAACCCACCATCTGCATCAAATTTGCAGGAAATGAAAGAAGGTGTTGATTTCTTAAACAAAGACGAAACCAAGGCACCGGGCCACTCAAATACTGAGTCGGGGGAGAGGCGGCTGGCAAATGAGCCGGAGGTTCATGTGGAAAAGGATGAAGCTGACAGTTTCGCGATATCACCGCTCCCATCCGTTAAGTCAAGGAAAGATTTGGATTTTAGTTGGCTTACGACAGAAAATGATGTGATGACAGCCAAGTCTACAATTAACACTGCAAGTCGACCAAATTCCAACAGAGACCCTGATTTGAGTTGGCTTACAGGTGACAAAGATACACAAAAGTCCGAATCAGAAACAATTCTCTTGTCTGAATCACAGCAAAACACGAGTTTCAGTTGGCTTAAATCTGATGGAGACGTAGATGTAGCTGAGTCTGAATTGAAAATCGGTGAACGAAATCTTAGCCGAACGAAGTCAAAGGAAGAAGACTTTAGCTGGCTTACAAGAGACAAGGAAACGGAGGTGACTGGCTCGGCGTCAGTAATGATCAGTTCATCATCAAATCCTAATGAAGCAAAGAAGGAAATGAGTTGGCTTAGAAGCGAAAAAGACACTCTTAAGACAAAGTCCACTACCGACCTTTCTCCAACATCATCTCCAGGTGAATCTCTCATCCTTCCTTCAACTGAAACAAACGAGAAACCTGACTCCGGCTGGTTGTTCGAAAAAGAGACGGATCAGTCTTTATCTCGATTGCACTTCCAAGATTGTTCACCCAGATCGTCTCCTACGGAAAAGCTGTCGACATCGAAAGATACCAAAACTAAGAGGCGTTGTGACAGTAACGCACATTCCGAGTCTGAACGTGAGTTTGAAGATATTCTTACGACGGACAAGACTTCCAATGAGAACACTGTTGAGCCAGAACAAAATATGTTCAGTGAAAACAGAGGTGAACCAGAACAAAAAATTCTGATCAATACAAAGGATCTCAACTTTGACTTCATGGAAAAAGAGAGGATAGAGGACGATACTCCTGCTCACGTCCCTACTCGTGGTGCAACAACAGTTTCAATGTCTCAGTCCCCCTCATCTGTTCACCAAGCTGATACGCTTAATGTGGAGGATAAACAGACAGAAAGTGATACACAGCAACAGCACTCCAGCAAACCCTTAACACTCACTACGAACAAAGACACTGGCCCGAGCAAAGTGAGCGAGGCAATTCACTCTGCCGTGGCTCTCTTCCATCACGAAAAAGGTGCCACTCATATCGGCGTGAGCAAACCAGCAGGAAAGCAGAGAAAAAAGTCGGTACACCAAAACGGCTATAAACAAGCCAATATTCGGAAGAAGACTTCAAAGATAAATAAGATCACCACGGGCACCATTGCTGGATCTGGCATAAAAGACAATGTATTAAAAAACCAGAATATGAAAAGAGTAGAAATCAGTAAGAGTAAGAATTCACAAAAAGAACTACCGGGAGTTAAAGTCAACGTTGAATCATACGATAAAGCCAGGTCAAAGAAGACGAAGAAGCACAAAGAGGTGGAAACGCGTGGGAAAGAAAGTAAGAACGATAATGGCAACAGTAACCAGGCTGTTGGTTACCAGCTTCCCGTGGAGAGCTCGGGTAGTTCCGATGGACAGACGAGTACCATGGCATCATCTGACACCATTATAAAGATCGATAATATGTCCAGTTGCTCACTAGCTTACGAAGATGACTTTGAGGAAGACACCAGAAGTGTCAAATCTGCTGCCAGTTCAAAAGCTGGATTTGATTCCGATTTGCAAAAAAAGGGTGAACACTTGTTTCCTTATTCCAGCAGCCCATACGGGGGTATCTATTCGGCCTATGCAAGGCAACCAAAACAGCTTATCAGAAGTGACAATGTTAAATTTCCTAAGATCAATGCGTTTAACCCAGTACAATTAACATCTGGTCAGATCAGTTTCTCTGAACAGATTTTCTCTGCTGCCGTCAAAAGGAAACGGAAATCAAAAAAGAAAGAAATATACTTGAAAGATTCTTACGAGAACAAAGCTTCTTCTGAATCAGACAGCAAACCTGAAATTAGTTTGCGCAAAAACGAACGGGTGCCAGTATCATTGAAAGCCGAAGCTGTGTACAGAAAAGGGAGATTAGAAATTGCAGTAGTTGACGATCGCCAGGCGTTATCGGAGGGTGCCAATATGGACGTGAGGATAACAGTATTACATAAGCATTTGAATGGCTTACAAGCGGTCAGGAATCGCCCAAGGAATCTACCGAAGCTGAACTTCGCAGCAAACCGGGATGTTCTCAATCACAGGGCTGCTTTCCCGCCCTTCAATACTTACACCGACAAACATGCTTCCGAACGGTTCAGACAGGCATTCGGTATGTAATCTCCTGTAGTCCAATGAGAATGCGGGTCCTGAAGGCTGTACATGGATCGATATAAACTGAGTTATATAAAAGTGTCTTGCAGATTCATAGTGATTGTTGTGTGATTCTAAGCCTGATTTTACTGGGTAATTTCTGTAAGTGAAAAAAAAAAAAAGAAAAAAAAAAAA
>NW_018408509.1:203893-205771 GCF_002113885.1 Mizuhopecten yessoensis
TTGATTTAGTGTGTATATGGTGAGGGTTGATTTAGTGTGTATTTGTTGTAGGTGGGGTTTGATTTAGTGTGTATATGTGGTAGGTGGGGGTTGATTAAGTGTGTGTATGGTGGGGGTTTGATTTAGTGTGTATATGTGGTAGGTGAGGGTTGATTAAGTGTGTATATGGTGGGACTTTGATTTAGTGTGTATATGTGGTAGGTAGGGTTTGATTTAGTTTGTATATGTGGTAGGTGGTGTTTGATTTAGTGCGTATATGTGGTAGGTGGGGGTTGATTTAGTGTGTATTTGTTGTAGGTGGGGGCTGATTTAGTGTGTATATGTGGTAGGTGGGGGTTGATTTAGTATGTATATGTGGTAGGTGGGGGCTTGATTTAGTGTGTATATGGTGGGGGTTTGATTTAGTGTGTATATGTGTTAGGTAGGGTTTGATTTAGTGTGTATATGGTGAGGGTTGATTTAGTGTGTATTTGTTGTAGGTGGGGGCTGATTTAGTGTGTATATGTGGTAGGTGGGGGTTGATTAAGTGTGTGTATGGTGGGGGTTTGATTTAGTGTGTATATGTGGTAGGTGAGGGTTTATTTATGTGTGTATATGTTGGGGGGTTGATTTAGTGTGTATATGTGGTAGGTGGGGGTTTGATTTAGTGTGTATTTGTGGTAGGTGGGGGTTGATTTAGTGTGTATATATGGTAGGTGGGGTTTGATTTAGTGTGTATATGTGGTAGATGGGGGTTTGATTTAGTGTGTATATGTGGTAGGTGGTGTTTGATTTAGTGGTATTTGTGGTAGGTGGGGGTTGATTTAGTGTGTATATATGGTGGGTGGGGTTTGATTTAGTGTGTATATGTGGTAGGTTGGGGTTGATTTAGTGTGTATATGGTGGGGATGATTTAGTGTGTATATGTGGTAGATGGGGGTGGATTTAGTGTGTATATGGTGGGGGTGATTTAGTGTGTATATGTGGTAGGTGGGGACTGATTTAGTGTGTATATGTGGTAGGTTGGGGTTGATTTAGTGTGTATATGGGGGGGGTGATTTAGTGTGTATATGTGGTAGATGGGCGTTGATTTAGTGTGTATATATTAGGGGGTTGTGTATATGGTGGGGGTTTGATTTAGTGTGTATATGGGGTAGATGGGGGTTTGATTTAGTGTGTATATGGTGGGGTTTTGATTTAGTGTGTATATGTGGTAGGTGGAGGTTGATTTAGTGTGTATATGTGGTAGGTGGAGGTTGATTTAGTGTGTATATGTGGTAGGTGGTGTTTGATTTAGTGTGTATATGTAGTAGGTGGGGGTTGATTTAGTGTGTATTTGTTGTAGGTGGGGTTTGATTTAGTGTGTATATGGGGTAGATGGGGGTTTGATTTAGTGTGTATATGTGGTAGATGGGGGTTTGATTTAGTGTGTATATGGTGGGGTTTTGATTTAGTGTGTATATGTGGTAGGTTGGGGTTGATTTAGTGTGTATATGGGGGGGGTGATTTAGTGTGTATATGTGGTAGATGGGGGCTGATTTAGTGTGTATATGTGGTAGGTGGGGTTAGTGTGTATATGTGGTAGATGGGGGTTGATTTAGTGTGTATATATTAGGGGGTTTGATTTAGTGTGTATATGTGGTAGATGGGGGTTGATTTAGTGTGTATATGGTGGTGGTGATTTAGTGTGTATATGTGGTAGATGGGGATTGATTTAGTGTGTATATGTGGTAGGTGGGGGTTGATTTAGTGTGTATATGTGGAAGGTGGGGGTTGATTTAGTGTGTATATGTGGAAGGTGGGGGTTGATTTAGTGTGTATATGTGGTAGGTGGGGGTTGATTTAGTGTGTATATGTGGTAGGTGGGGGTTGATTTAGTGTGTATATGTGGTAGGTGGG
>NW_018408509.1:205827-222751 GCF_002113885.1 Mizuhopecten yessoensis
TGGGGTTGATTTAGTGTGTATATGGTGGGGTTGATTTAGTGTGTATATGTGGTAGGTCGGGGTTGATTTAGTGTGTATATGTGGTAGGTGCGCTTTGAATTAGTGTGTATATGTGGTAGGTGGGGGTTGATTTAGTGTGTATATGTGGTAGGTCGGGGGTGATTTAGTGTGTATATGTGGTAGGTGGGGGCTTGATTTAGTGTGTATATGGTGGGGGTGTGATTTGGTGTGTATATGTGTTAGGTAGGGTTTGATTTAGTGTGTATATGGTGAGGGTTGATTTAGTGTGTATTTGTTGTAGGTGGGGTTTGATTTTGTGTGTATATGTGGTAGGTGGGGGTTGTTTTAGTGTGTATATTTGTTGGGTGGGGTTTGATTTAGTGTGTATATTTGGTAGATGGGGGTTGATTTAGTGTGTATATGGGGGGGGTTTGATTTAGTGTGTATATGTGGTAGGTAGGGGTTGATTTAGTGTGTATATGTGGTAGGTAGGGTTTGATTTAGTGTGTATATGTGGTAGGTGAGATGTGGTAGGTGGAGGTTGATTTAGTGTGTATATGTGGTAGGTGGTGTTTGATTTAGTGTGTATATGTGGTAGGTGAGATGTGGTAGGTGGAGGTTGATTTAGTGTGTATATGTGGCAGATGGGGGTTGATTTAGTGTGTATATGTGGGAGGGGGAGGTTGATTTAGTGTGTATATGTGGTAGGTGGAGGTTGATTTAGTGTGTATATGTGGTAGGTGGAAGTTGATTTAGTGTGTATATGTGGTAGATGGGGATGGATTTAGTGTGTATATGGTGGGGTTGATTTAGCGTGTATATGGTGGGGTTGATTTAGTGTGTATATGGGGGGGTTGATTTAGTGTGTATATGTGGTAGATGGGGATGGATTTAGTGTGTATATGGTGGGGTTGATTTAGCGTGTATATGGTGGGGTTGATTTAGTGTGTATATGTGGTGGGTGGGGGTTGATTTAGTGTGTATTTGTTGTAGGTGGGGGCTGATTTAGTGTGTATATGTGGTAGGTGGGGGGTGATTTAGTGTGTATATGGTGGGGTTGATTTAGTGTGTATATGTGGTAGAGGGGGGTTGATTTAGTGTGTATATGTGGTAGGTAGGGTTTGATTTAGTGTGTATATGTGGTAGGTGAGATGTGGTAGGTGGAGGTTGATTTAGTGTGTATATGTGGTAGGTGGGCTTTGAATTAGTGTGTATATGTGGTAGGTGGGGGGTGTTTTAGTGTGTATATGGTGGGGGTGATTTAGTGTGTATATGTGGTAGATGGGGATGGATTTAGTGTGTATATGGTGGGGTTGATTTAGCGTGTATATGGTGGGGTTGATTTAGTGTGTATATGTGGTAGAGGGGGGTTGATTTAGTGTGTATATGTGGTAGGTGGTGTTTGATTTAGTGTGTATATGTGGTAGGTGAGATGTGGTAGGTGGAGGTTGATTTAGTGTGTATATGTGGTAGGTGGAGGTTGATTTAGTGTGTATATGTGGTAGATGGGGGTTTGATTTAGCGTGTATATGTGGTAGGTGGTGTTTGATTTAGTGTGTATATGTGGTAGGTGAGATGTGGTAGGTGGAGGTTGATTTAGTGTGTATATGTGGTAGGTGGAAGTTGATTTAGTGTGTATATGTGGTAGATGGGGGTTTGATTTAGCGTGTATATGTGGTAGGTGGTGTTTGATTTAGTGGTATTTGTGGTAGGTGGGGGTTGATTTAGTGTGTAGATGTGGTAGGTGGGGGTTGATTTAGTGTGTATTTGTGGTAGGGGGGGGTTGATTTAGTGTGTATATGGGGGGGTTGATTTAGTGTGTATATGTGGTAGATGGGGTTTGATTTAGTGTGTATATGTGGTAGGTAGGGGTTGATTTAGTGTGTATATGTGGTAGGTGGAAGTTGATTTAGTGTGTATATGTGGTAGATGGGGATTGATTTAGTGTGTATATGGTGGGGTTGATTTAGCGTGTATATGGTGGGGTTGATTTAGTGTGTATATGTGGAAGGTGGGGGTTGATTTAGTGTGTATATGTGGTGGGTCGGGGTTGATTTAGTGTGTATATGTGGTAGGTGGGTAGGTGCGCTTTGAATTAGTGTGTATATGTGGTAGGTTGGGGTTGATTTAGTGTGTATATGTGGTAGGTGGAAGTTGATTTAGTGTGTATATGTGGTAGATGGGGATGGATTTAGTGTGTATATGGTGGGGTTGATTTAGTGTGTATATGTGGTAGCTGGGGGTTGATTTAGTGTGTATATGGTGGGGTTGATTTAGCGTGTATATGTGGTAGGTCGGGGTTGATTTAGTATGTATATGTGGTAGGGGGTGGCTTGATTTAGTGTGTATATGGTGGGGGTGTGATTTGGTGTGTATATGTGTTAGGTAGGGTTTGATTTAGTGTGTATATGGTGAGGGTTGATTTAGTGTGTATATGTGGTAGGTGGAGGTTGATTTAGTGTGTATATGTGGTAGGTGGGAGTCTGATTAGTGTGTATATGTGGTAGGTGGGGTTTGATTCAGTGTGTATATGGTGGGAGTTTGATTTAGTGTGTAGGTGGGGGTTGATTTAGTGTGTATATGTGGAAGGTGGGGGTTGATTTAGTGTGTATGTGGTAGGTGGGGGTTGATTTAGTGTGTATTTGTGGTAGGTGGGGGTTGATTTAGTGTGTAGATGTGGTAGGTGGGGGTTGATTTAGTGTGTATATGGGGGGGGTGATTTAGTGTGTATATGGTGGGGTTGATTTAGCGTGTATATGGTGGGGTTGATTTAGTGTGTATATGTGGTAGATGGGGGTTTGATTTAGTGTGTATATGTGGTAGATTGGGGTTGATTTAGTGTGTATATGTGGTAGGTAGGGGTTGATTTAGTGTGTATATGTGGTAGGGGGGGATTGATTAAGTGTGTATATGTGGTAGGTGGGGTTTGATTTAGAGTGTATATGAGGTAGGTGGGGATTGATTAAGTGTGTATATGTGGTAGGTGGGGGTTGATTTAGTGTGTATTTGTTGTAGGTGGGGGCTGATTTAGTGTGTATATGTGGTAGGTCGGGGTTGATTTAGTGTGTATATGTGGTAGGTAGGGTTTGATTTAGTGTGTATATGTGTTAGGTAGGGGTTGATTTAGTGTGTATATGGTGGTGGTGATTTAGAGTGTATATGTGGTAGGTGGGGGTTGACTTAGTGTGTATATGTGGTAGGTGGGGATTGATTAAGTGTGTATATGTGGGATGTGGCGTTTGATTTAGTGTGTATTTGTGGTAGGTGGGGGTTGACTTAGTGTGTATATGTGGTAGGTGGGAGTCTGATTAGTGTGTATATGTGGTAGGTGGGGGTCTGATTAGTGTGTATATGTGGTAGGGGGGGGGTGATTTAGTGTGTATATGTGGTAGATTGGGATTGATTTAGTGTGTATATGTGGCAGGTGGGGGTTGATTTAGTGTGTATTTGTGGTAGATGGGGGTTGATTTAGTGTGTATATGGGGGTGGTGATTTAGTGTGTATATGTGGGAGGGGGGGGTTGATTTAGTGTGTATTTGTGGTAGGTGGGGGTTTATTTAGTGTGTATATGTGGTAGGTGGGGATTGATTAAGTGTGTATATGTGGGATGTGGCGTTTGATTTAGTGTGTATTTGTGGTAGGTGGGGGTTGATTAAGTGTGTATATGTGGTAGGTGGGGGTCTGATTAGTGTGTATATGTGGTAGGTGGGGATTGATTAAGTGTGTATATGTGGGATGTGGCGTTTGATTTAGTGTGTATTTGTGGTAGGTGGGGGTTTATTTAGTGTGTATATGTGGTAGGTGGGAGTCTGATTAGTGAGTATATGTGGTAGGTGGGGGTTGATTCAGTGTGTATATGGGGGGGGTTTGATTTAGTGTGGATATGTGGTAGGGGGGGTTTGATTTAGTGGGTATATGTGGTAGGTGGGGGTTGATTTCGGGTGTATATGTGGAAGGTGGGGGTTGATTTAGTGAGTATATGTGGTAGGTGGGGGTTGATTCAGTGTGTATATGGGGGGGGTTTGATTTAGTGTGGATATGTGGTAGGTGGGGGTTGATTTCGGGTGTATATGTGGAAGGTGGGGGTTGGTTTAGTGTGTATATGTGGAAGGCGGGGGATGATTTAGTGTGTATATGTGGTAGGGGGGGGTTGATTTAGTGGGTATATGTGGAAGGTGGGGGTTGATTTAGTGTGTATGTGGTAGGTGGGGGTTGATTTAGTGTGTGTATGTGGTAGGTGGGGGTTGATTTAGTGTGTATTTGTGGTAGGTGGGGGTTGATTAAGTGTGTATATGGTGGGACTTTGATTTAGCGTGTATATGTGGTAGGTGGGGGTTGACTTAGTGTGTATATGTGGTAGGTGGGAGTCTGATTAGTGAGTATATGTGGTAGGTGGGGTTTGATTTAGGGTGTATATGTGGTAGGTGGGGTTTGTTTTAGTGTGTATATGTGGTAGGTGGGAGTCTGATTAGGGTGTATATGTGGTAGGTGGGGGTTGGTTTAGTGTGTATATGTGGTAGGTGGGAGTCTGATTAGTGTGTATATGTGGTAGGTGGGAGTCTGATTAGTGTGTATATGTGGTAGGTGGGGGTCTGATTAGTGTGTATATGTGGTAGGTGGGGATTGATTAAGTGTGTATATGTGGGATGTGGCGTTTGATTTAGTGTGTATTTGTGGTAGGTGGGGTTTAATTTAGTGTGTATATGTGGTAGGTGGGGGTCTGATTAGTGTGTATATGTGGTAGGGGGGAGTCTGATTAGTGTGTATATGTGGTAGGTGGGGATTGATTAAGTGTGTATATGTGGGATGTGGCGTTTGATTTAGTGTGTATTTGTGGTGTGTGGTGGTTGATTTAGTGTGTATTTGTGGTAGGTGGGGGTTGATTAAGTGTGTATATGTGGTAGGTGGGGGTTGATTTAGTGTGTGTGTATGGTGGGGGTTGATTTAGTGTATATATGTGGTAGGTTGGAGTTGATTTAGTGTGTATATGTGGTAGAAGGGGGCTAATTAAGTGTTTATATGTGGTAGGTGGGGTTTTTGATTTAGTGTGTATATGTGGTAGGTGGGAGTTTAGGGTTTGGTATAGCAAATTTAGACTATAATCAGCCCTACTACAGGTGAAAGTTGCCAGTATGTTCCCTGTCATCACTACACTAAGGTCGAATTTCACACTGAATAACAGTTTTCTCTCTTATATATCTTTTGAAAGCACATTTTGATAATTTTTCCTGAATGTCATCTTCTTGGGACAAAAACACCCATTTAATCGTGTCAAGAATACATAAATTTGTACGTTTTTTACGTCGAAAATTCCCAATTACTGGAAAAGACCCTCTGTACACATGGACTTTATGAACAGCGCTAGGTCAACGCCAGCTTTACACGGAAGCTGAAATATGTATCCTGTGTTCTGTTACTAGGCATTAAACATGAGCAAGTGCATGGACTCATAATTCACGGAGAACACGCCCGTTTTCCTACTATTGTAGGTATTGATGGGCTGTATAGAGCACACCAGGAAAAAACACTAAGAAAACCTACATGTGTTGTATTTAACAGCCTTCTAAATCTGGCACCGCTGATTCTTGTCGGTACACATATATAAGGACTTCAAGAGTCAATGATCAACTTTGTTTTACGGTTACAATAATGACGAAACTCGTATTTTGATAGATATGTTACACGCCCACCCTTCGTTTTGTAGATAGTCGCTGTTACAACGAACTGTAAAGCATGATCCCTTTTCAATTATTTCACTCAAAAACTATCAGTGTCAAAAATGGGGTTCTGGTTTGTTTCGATTAGATTTGACATTATCTTGATGCAATTATTACCGTCACTTCACATTGATTGGTTCAAATATATTTACTGCCAAAAATAATGAACAATAGATTGGGCACGAGTTATCCCTTGTAAATACCTGGAGTTCCATTTGGCTTACATTTACCTGCCCTTTTGATCACGTGGACTTACTCCTGAGGTTCTCTAGCTACCTACCATCTGGGTAACCTTTGTTTTTCTCTCTTGATTATCTTTGCCTTTTCTCTTATACTATTTTCCTTCCCTCTATAACCTACTCTTTTGGTTACCTTTGCCTGTCATATTGTTTACATTTTAGTTATATCTGCCTCTCCACTTGGTTACCTTTTCCTATCGTCTTGGTAACCTTTGCCTATCCTCTAGGTTACCTTTGCCTATCCCCTTGGTTACCTTTGCCTATCCTCTGGGTAACCTTTGCCTATTCTCTAAGTTACCCTTGCCTATCCAATTTGTTACCTTTGCCTATCCCCTTGGTTATCTTTGCCTACTATCTCAGTTACCTTGGCCTATTCTCTTGTTTACCTTTGCCTATCCTCTTGGTTACCGTTGCCTATTCTCTTGGTTACCTTTGCCTATTCTCTTGTTTACCTTTTCCAATCCTCTACGTTACCATTGCCTATCCTCTTGGTTACCTTTGCTTATTCTCTTGGTTACCGTTGTCTATCCTCTTGGTTACCTTTGCCTATACTCTTGGTTACCGTTGCCTTTTTTCTTGGTTACCTTTTCCAATCCTCTGGGTTACCGTTGTCTACCTACCTACCATCTGGGTAACCGTTGTTTTTCTCTCTTGGTTAACTTTGCCCTTTCTCTTATACTATTTTCCTTCCCTCTATAACCTACTCTTTTGGTTACCTTTGCCTGTCATATTGTTTACATTTTAGTTATATCTGCCTCTCCACTTGGTTACCTTTTCCTATCGTCTTGGTAACCTTTGCCTATCCTCTAGGTTACCCTTGCCTATCCCATTTGTTACCTTTGCCTATCCCCTTGGTTATCTTTGCCTACTATCTCAGTTACATTGGCCTTTTCTCTTGTTTACCTTTTCCAATCCTCTTCGTTACCGTTGCCTATCCTCTTGGTTACCTTTGCTTATTCTCTTGGTTACCGTTGTATATCCTCTTGGTTACCTTTGCCTATACTCTTGGTTACCGTTGCCTATTCTCTTGGTTACCTTTTCCAATCCTCTGGGTTACCGTTGCCTTTTTCTATTGGTTACCTTGACCTATTATCTTGGTTACCTTTGCCTATCATCTTGGTTACCGTTGCCTTTTCTCTTGATTACCGTTGCCTATTCTCTTGGTAACCTTTGCCTATCCTCTTGGTTACCGTTACCTATTATCTTGGTTACCTTTGCCTATCATCTTGGTTACCGTTCCTTTTCTCTTGGTTACCGTTACCTATTATCTTGGTTACCTTTGCCTATCCTCTTGGTTACCGTTGCCTATCCTCTTGGTTACCTATCTTTTGCTACACTCTTTACTTTTGTTTATACTCTTCAGAGAAACGCTGTTTGCCAACACGGTCATCGTTTTAAGAATGGCAATGACCTTTCCTGCCTTCGCTTAGGGAAACAATGACTACACTCAGGGTAACAAAGACCTTCCTTAACTTCCATGAGAGAAGCGTTGACCTTCTTTAACTTCCCTAAGAGAAGCGTTGATGTACTAAATCAACGACTGTATTCTGTTGAAGGGTGTCTTGGTATCTCGGGAGTTGGGATGGGGTAGTGATCCATTAACAGAAAGTATTACCGGCACTAGATGAAATGTTACAGTTATTCCCGTGTGAGCTGGATCTGTACAACCCACCTTTACTTAGTACGAATAATTACAGAGTCGTTCTGATACACTGAAAGGATGTTTAATTCAGCACTTAAACGCTTAGATCACAATCTTAAGTGTTTGCCAAAGTTACCTTGCTGTTTTGTCGTTATTCTGTGTCTCTATGTGATCAACTACGCCATGAATAAAATTAATATTTTGAAGGACTTTTCTTTATTCTGTTTTGACTCGTGCAAACTTGTATTGATCTGTAACAACCCCAACCGTCCTGACGCTAGTCCGTGGACACAAGCTTATTTGTTAATATTACATAAAACAGCCCCGTAGTCCATTGTATATCCCAAAAGAACGGAAACGTCAATGCGCCTAAATATATATTTACGATGTATGCATTCGCCAGACAGAATGTATCAATATAGGGATTTGAATGGAACTAAAAGCCAAGGATATCAAAGAAAACAACCCTTAATTTTGATATTGAAATTCAAATATATATTTGTATGCAGACGAGTAAAAAGTTGAGCATACAGAGCTACACTACGTAAGTGTAATTGGGTATTTGTGATCAGATATCAGTGTTGGGTTTCCCATGTCGATACACATCTTTGCTGTACCTGTATACAAGTTACTAATGAATTGTATTTACTGCCACAAAGCTTGTGTGACGTAAGTAGGGTATATATCACCGTAACAATAGGTCTGTGCTCGTCCACCTTAGCCAGGTCTTTAATAGATGTACGGGCGTCAAACACAGGGCCACGTAAATACTTCTGTTTACATTAGTATGAGTATCAATTAAGGGGTTTAAGCCCACAAAGCGACGATAAGAACCACATAAGGACTTTAATCAGACGGAATTCCTATGTAACGTATATATAAAACAGATCTGTGACTTTTGGCGAATACCTATTGGCTGTATAGGATACTTGAACCTCTACATTCTTTTAATACACCCATATACATATTCACGATACGAGCAAACACAATGGAACGGACGGTCGCATTCTCCGGGAGCACCCAGTTGAGAAGAGTATTGTGAATCAGTGCCTTAAAGCTGTGCTTAACTTATTACAGTTAAACGATATATAGGAAGGCTGATGTAGACCGTAAACAAGGACACCTACACATGACGTATAGTTGCGGGTTCATTAAGCGCATCCTAGCTGATGGCGTTTCTTTGTCCCAGTCGGGTAGGCAGGAAAACTAAAGTGAGAACACCAAAGAAGAAAGGTAATTTATCTTGTGTACTTTACACAAATCACTTACTAATGAATGACAAGTTATAATGGATAAAATTTCACAGTAAATAAGGGTAATCTTTATCAGGGGTGATACTGAGGAAGGGAAATTGGATTTAACTAGACTTGAACCAGTTACTCAAACTACATGTAATGCTTTTTAGATCATGAATTTGAAATGAGCTAATTTAATTGAATAATTTAAATATCTAGACAGTTGACATAACAAGTTGGCTTTCCATTACACTGAGTACTGATCGTGTGTTTTAGTGAAATGTGGGAGTCGTTTATTTCTTGTTTCAATATAAACATAAACAGTATAATGAGTACACAAGTACTAATTAAACCCAATAATCGAAGTTACTTTCATTTCGTCAATATGTCAACAGTACCTGTTAACTCCATCACTGCGTTTGTCCTAATATTGTTATATGAGTGCTGTAGACATAGCGACCTGATCATAAGTCCAGAATATTCTCATCGTAATGGAAATTACGGTCGGAGTAAACTAGTCTAGATATCGAAAAAGTTGGATACAATTTAGGTAAAGGTACAGTTAAGGAAAAGGTACGGTTTAGAATTAAAACGAAATGTAAAACATTGGATACAGTTTAGGCAAAGGAACAGTTTAGTATTAACACGAAACGTAAAACATTGAATACAGTTTAGGCAAAGGAACAGTTCAGTATTAACACGAAACGTAAAACATTGAATACAGTTTAGGTAAAGGTACAGTTTAGTATTAACGCGAAACGTAAAACATTGAATACAGTGTAGGCAAAGGAACAGTTTAGTATTGACACGAAACGTAAAACATTGAATACAGTCTAGGTAAAGGTACAGTTAAGGAAAAGGTACGGTTTAGAATTAAAACGAAATGTAAAGCATTGGATACAGTTTAGGCAAAGGAACAGTTCAGTATGAACACGAAACGTAAAACATTGAATACAGTTTAAGTAAAGGTACAGTTTAGTATTAACACGAAACGTAAAACATTGGATACAGTCTAGGTAAAGGTACAGTTTAGTATTAACACGAAACGTAAAACATTGAATACAGTCTAGGTAAAGGTACAGTTAAGGTAAAGGTACAGTTTAGTATTAACACGAAACGTAAAAAATTGGATGCAGTTTGGGCAAAGGAACAGTTTAGTATTAACACGAAACGTAAATCATTGAATACAGTTTAGGTAAAGGTACAGTTTATTATAAACACGAAACGTAAAACATTGAATACAGTTTAGGTAAAGGGACAGTTTAGTATAAACACGAAACGTAAAACATTGAATACAGTTTAGGTAAAGGTACAGTTTAGTATAAACACGAAACGTAAAACATTGGATACAGTTTAGGCAAAGGAACAGTTTAGTATTAACACGAAACGTAAAACATTGGGTACAGTTTAGGTAAAGGAACAGTTTAGTATTAAAACGAAACGTAAAACATTGGATACAGTTTAGGTAAAGGTACAGTTTAGTATTAACACGAAAGGTAAAACATTGGATACAGTTTAGGTAAAGGACAGTTTAGTATTAACACGAAACGTAAAACATTGGATACAGTTTAGGTAAGGGTCAGTTTAGTATTAACACGAAACGTAAAATATTGGATACAGTTTAGGTAAGGGACAGTTTAGTATTAACCCGAAACGTAAAACATTGGTTACAGTTTAGGTAAAGGAACAGTTTTGTATTAACACGAAACGTAAAAAATTGGATACAGTTTAGGTAATAGAACAATTTAGTATTAACACGAAAGGAAAAACATTGGATACACTTTAAGTAAGGGAGAGTTTAGTATTAACACGAAAGGTAAAACATTGGATACAGTTGAGGTAAGGGACAGTTTAGAATTAACACGAAACGTAAAACATTGGATACACTTTAAGTAAGGGACAGTTTAGTATTAACACGAAACGTAAAACATTGGATACAGTTTAGGTAATAGAACAGTTTAGTATTAACACGAAACGTAAAACATTGGATACAGTTTAGGTAAGGGACAGTTTAGTATTAACACGAAACGTAAAAAATTGGATACAGTTTAGGTAAGGGACAGTTTAGTATTATCACGAAACGTAAAACATTGGATACAGTTAAGGTAAGGGACAGTTTAGTATTAACACGAAACGTAAAACATTGGATACAGTTTAGGTAAGGGACAGTTTAGTATTATCACGAAACGTAAAACATTGGATGCAGTTAAGGTAAGGGACAGTTTAGTATTAACACGAAACGTAAAGCATTGGATACCGTTTAGGCAAGGGACAGTTTAGTATTAACACGAAACGTAAAAAATTGGATACAGTTTAGGTAAGGGACAGTTTAGTATTAATACGAAACGTAAAACATTGGATACAGTTTAGGGAAGGTACAGTTTAGTATTAACACGAAACGTAAAACATTGGATACAATTTAGGTAAGGGAACAGTTTAGTATTAACACGAAACGTAAAACATTGGATACAGTTTAGGTAAAGGTACAGTTTAGTATTAACAGGAAACGTAAAACATTGGATACAGTTTAGGTAAAGGAACAGTTTAGTATTAACACGAAACGTAAAACATTAATATAGTTTAGGTAAGGGACAGTTTAGTATTAACACGAAACGTAAAACATTGAATCCAGTTTAGGTCAAGGGTCGGTTTAGTGTTAACACGAAACGTAAAACATTGAATACAGTTTAGGTCAAGGGTCGGTTTGGTATTAACACGAAACGTAAAGCATTGGATACAGTTTAGGTAAGGTACAGTTTAGTATTAACACGAAACTTAAAACATTGGGTACAGTTTAGGTAAGGTACAGTTTAGTATTAACACGAAACGTAAAACATTGAATACAGTTTAGGTCAAGGGTCGGTTTAGTATTAACACGAAACGTAAAACATTGGATACAGTTAAGGTAAGGGACAGTTTAGTATTAACACGAAACGTAAAACATTGAATACAGTTTAGGTCAAGGGTCGGTTTAGTATTAACACGAAACGTAAAACATTGGATACAGTTTAGGTAAGGGAACAGTTTAGTATTAACACGATACGTAAAACATTGAATATTTCTCTGAGTTTCTAAAACAACTCGTGGTTCCTGGTTTTGTGTAAATGAAACAATTTATAGTTCCTGGTTGCGAAATATTTATACTAATACAAATCCTTGCTGTGATCCTTTCACTTGGGTAAGAACCAATGTTTGAGGTCACTGTTGCGCCTGGGTGAGCGGATGCTACGTAAGGTATCTTCTCCTTTGACTGTACATATACTTCTAGAGGTCATTGTTGTGCCTGGGTGAGCGGATGCTACGTAAGGTACCGTGTCCTGTGTGCTATCAGTAGTTGCCATCTCGGTACTCCTGTTACCCAGACCGCGGGACCAGCTACGGTTTATATACCAGATGTACGGCAGGTTTATGTCGCCGCTATCAATGTCATATGAGGAACTATTAAGACTCACTTAAAACTATTTCAAACGAACCTTTCCGCGAAAAGCGAATACAGAAACACATTGCTACAATAGTTGGAATATATACGAGTCACCGAGGGTACCTGTTAATTTATTACAGCTATATCTGGACCTATTCTGTGGCGTTCAGAGTTATTTTACACGTTTTAAGGGCTTATTTCTCATGTCCTTGTGTGAAAAACCAGTAACGTTAATATCTGGGGCCGCAGAACAGGGAGTGATGAACCAGGATTGAATTCATACAGCTAATATATGTTGTGCATACAATGGTGTGATGGATCGCACTACTGTAGGCTAATTATTCCCGAGTCCGACAGAGTACACGTATGGTATACGTACTTATGTCCGATATAGGTACTGGGGATACCAGGTATGGTACTTATGTCCGATATAGGTACTGGGGATACCAGGTATGGTACTTATGTCCAATAGGTACTGGGGATACCAGGTATGGTACTTATGTCCGATATAGGTACTGGGAATACCAGGTATGATACTTATGTCCGATATGGGTACTGGGGTTACCAGGTATGGTACTTATGTCTAATATACAAATGTAGGTACTTGGGATACCAGGTATGGTACTTATGTCTAATATACAAATGTGGGTACTGGGGATACCAGGTATGGTACTTATGTCTAATATACAGATGTGGGTACTGGGGATACCAGGTATGGTACTTATGTCCGATATACAAATGTAGGTACTTGGGATACCAGGTATGGTACTTATGTCTAATATACAGATGTAGGTACTGGGGATACCAGGTATGGTACTTATGTCCGATCTAGGTTCTGGGGATACCAGGTATGGTACCTATGTCCGATATAGGTACTGGGGATACCAGGTATGGTACTTATGTCTAATATACAAATGTAGGTACTGGGGATACCAGGTATGGTACTTATGTCCGATCTAGGTACTGGGGATACCAGGTATGGAACTTATGTCCGATATAGGTACTGGGGATACCAGGTATGGTACTTATGTCCGATCTAGGTTCTGGGGATACCATGTATGGTACCTATGTCCGATATAGGTACTGGTGATACCAGGTATGGTACTTATGTCCGATCTAGGTACTGGGGATACCAGGTATGGAACTTATGTCCGATATATGTACTTGGGATACCAGGTATGGTACCTATGTCCAATATAGAGGTACTGGGGATACCAGGTATGGTACTTATGTCCGATAGGTACTGGGGATACCAGGTATGGTCCTTATGTCCGATCTAGGTTCTGGGGATACCAGGTATGGTACCTATGTCCGATATAGGTACTGGAGATACAAGGTTTTGTATTTATGTCCGATATACAAATGTAGGTACTGGGGATACCAGGTATTATGTCCGATATACAAATATAGGTACTGGGGATACCAGTAGGTACTGGGAATACCAGGTATGATACTTATGTCCGATATGGGTACTGGGGTTACCAGGTATGGTACTTATGTCTAATATACAAATGTAGCTAATATACAGATGTGGGTACTGGGGATACCAGGTATGGTACTTATGTCCGATAGGTACTGGGGATACCAGGTATGGACCTTGTGTCCGATATAGGTACTGGGGATACCAGGTATGGAACTTATGTCCGATGTAGGTACTGGGGATACCAGGTATGGTACCTATGTCCAATATAGGTAATGGAGATACAAGGTTTTGTACTTATGTCAGATATACAAATGTAGGTACTGGGAATACCAGGGATGGAACTTATGTCTGATATACAAATATAGGTACTGGGGATACCAGGTATGGTAATTATGTCTAATATACAAATGTAGGTACTGGGGATATCAGGTATGGTACTTATGTCCGATCTAGGTACTGGGGATACCAGGTATTGAACTTATGTCCGATATAGGTACTGGGGATACCAGATATGGTACTTATGTCCTATAAAGGTACTGGGGCTATCAGGTATGGTACCTATGTCCGATATAGGTACTGGGGATAACAGGTATGGTACTTATGTCTAATATACAAATTTAGTTACTGGGGATACCAGGTATGGTACTTATGTCCGATCTAGGTACTGGGGATACCAGGTATGGAACTTATGTCCGATATAGGTACTGGGGACACCAGGTATGGTACCTATGTCCAATATAGGTAATGGAGATACAAGGTTTTGTACTTATGTCAGATATACAAATGTAGGTACTGGGAATACCAGGTATGGAACTTATGTCCGATATATGTACTTGGGATACCAGGTATGGTACCTATGTCCAATATAGGTAATGGAGATACAAGGTTTTGTACTTATGTCAGATATACAAATGTAGGTACTGGGAATACCAGGTACGGAACTTATGTCCGATATACAAATATAGGTACTGGGGATACCAGGTATGGTCCTTATGTCCGATATAGGTACTGGGGATACCAGGCATGGTACTTATGTCCGATATAGGTACTGGGGATACCAGGTACGGTACTTATAGACTGCGGATACCAGGTATGGTACTTATGTCTAATATACAAATGTAGGTACTGGGGATACCAGGTATGGTACGTATAGGTATGGTACTTATGTCCGATAGGTTCTGGGGATACCAGGTATGGTACGTATGACCGATATAGGAACTGGGGATACCAGGTATTTTCCTTATGGTACGGAAGATATCAGGTATGGTACTTATGTCCGATAGGTTCTGGGGATACCAGGTATGGTACGTATGTGCGATATAGGTACTGGGGATAGCAGGTATGGTACGTATGTCCGATATAGGTACTGGGGATACCAGGTATTTTCCTTATGGTACAGAAGATATCAGGTATGGTACTTATGTACTGGGGATACCAGGTATGGTACGTATGTCCGATATAGGTACTGGGGATACCAGGTATTTTCCTTATGGTACAGAAGATATCAGGTATGGTACTTATGTACTGGGGATACCAGGTATGGTACTTATGTCTAATATACAAATGTAGGTACTAGGGATACCAGTTATGGTACTTATGTACTGGGGATATCAGGTATGGTGCTTATACCAGGTATGGTACTTATGTCCGATAGGTACTGGGGATACCAGGTATGGTACCTATGTCCGATATAGGTACTGGGGATACCAGGTATGGTACTTATGTGCGATATAGGTACTGGGGATACCAGGTATGGTACGTATGTCAGATATAGGTACTGGGGATACCAGGTATGGTACTTATGTCCGATATAGGTACTGGGGATACCAGATATGGTACTTATGTCCTATAAAGGTACTGGGGCTGTCAGGTATGGTACCTATGTCCGATATAGGTACTGGGGATACCACGTATGGTACTTATGTCCGATATAGGTACTGGGGATACCAGGTATGGTACTTATGTCTAATATACAAATTTAGGAACTGGGGATACCAAGTATGGTACTTATGTCCTATAAAGGTACTGGGGCTATCAGGTATGGTACCTATGTCCGATATAGGTACTGGGGATACCAGGTATGGTACTTATGTCTAATATACAAATTTAGTTACTGGGGATACCAGGTATGGTACTTGTGTCAAATATACAAATTTAGTTACTGGGGATACCAGGTATGGTACTTGTGTCAAATATACAAATTTAGTTACTGGGGATACCAGGTATGGTACTTATGTCCGATATAGGTACTGGGGATACCAGGGATGGTACCTATGTCCGATATAGGTACTGGGGATACCAGGTATGGTACCTATGTCCGATATAGGTACTGGGACTATCAGGTATGGTACTTTTGTCCGATATAGGTACTGGGGCTATCAGGTATGGTACTTATGTCCGATCTAGGTACAGGGGATACCAGGACTAGGTACAGGGGATACCAGGAATGGTTCTCATTTCTGATATAGGTACAAGGGATAACAGGTACATGTATGTAGTGGCATCACGCTAACAAGCGGACGACGTCAGAGGCTGGACCCCACACGGATCAGATACCAATCACAACTGATCGAGGTCACACGTTATTGCTTCAATGCATCCTCAGAAGAATCCAACGAAGGATAATAAAATACTACCTAATAAATTATTAACTACACTCGTACACAAACACAGAAAGTAGCACGCATCCTAACAAATATGTACAACGATATGGTACACAGAGGTTTCATCCCGAGTAGTCCCCTACATCTACATTCACGATATTACAATGGGGGCTCAACCCGAGTAGTCTCAACACCTACATACACGATATTACAATGGGGGCTCAATCCGAGTAGTCACCTACACCTACATACACGATATTACAATGGGGGTTCAACCCGAGTAGTCTACTACACCTACATACACATATGGTACACAGAGGTTTCATCCCGAGTAGTACCCTACATCTACATTCACGATATTACAATGGGGGCTTAACCCGAGTAGTCTCAACACCTACATACACGATATTACAATGGGGGCTCAACCCGAGTAGTCTCTACACCTACATACCCGATATTACAATGGGGGCTCAACCCGAGTAGTCTCTACACCTACATACCCGATATTACAATGGGGGCTCAACCCGAGTAGTATCTACACCTACATACACGATATTACAATGGGGGCTCAACCCGAGTGGTCTCTACACCTACATACTCGATATTACAATGGGGGCTCAACCCGAGTAGTCTACTACATCTAC
>NW_018408509.1:225208-238498 GCF_002113885.1 Mizuhopecten yessoensis
AGGGCTCAACCGGAGTTGTCTCCTATACTAGGAAATAAATCTATATTATCTAAATGAGTATAAGCACGTACATACTTCCTCAACAGTAGATATACAGTGGGATTGGGCATGTTCTGGGCTGGATTTGTGTTCTATAAGGATATATCTGTTGTTTACATATCTAATGTATGACCTTCATGTTGTTGCAGACAAGCCTTTTGTAGACCTTCCTGGGAGGATAACCGGAAGTGACAGCATCGACACCCTGCAGCGCGTGGGTCTTGAAAAAGACAGCGGTCTGTCACCGAAGTCAAAGGTCAGGGTCATTACGGACTTCCAACCATGTGTGGATGAAGAGGTAGCCGTCAAACGTGGAGATGAAGTGTATCTGTTATATAAGGAGAACGACTGGGCATACGTCATCAAACGAAACGGCGAGGAGGGTTTTATTCCGTATTTGTACTGTACGAGGTTGTTTGGTCCAGAATCAATCTCCTCAGACATTTCTAACCGGACAGCTGCACACTGTGACTTTAGTTACCAGGAAAGCGATTCCTTTTCAACCGATGAATGGGCGTTGGTATCTCCGAAACAGGATTCTGAACCAAAACAAAACGACCCGACCACTCAAAGGGGAATCATCACTCGCGAAGAAATGATACGAATATTACAACCTCCGCCACCAGTTACAGAGGAAAATAACAAACCAGATGTAAGGCCGTTTCGGAAGACGTCCCACGGCCAGTTCATTGCGCTGTTCGATTTCTCTGCCCTCGACGAGAATGACACAAACGTGGAGCGTGCAGAACTCGTAGATGTCCTGAACATTGAGGACCCAGATTGGTCATGGATCCGCCGCTACGACGGCTGTGAAGGGTTCGTGCCAAAGTCTTACATTTGCCCCGTGGAGCCCCTCAAGGCAATAGGTAAGTATAATGGGTCGAGTGGATCCTACTATATCAACCACTCTAAGGGACATATCAGTACGTTACCAAGGGAACATTTAATACCACGTCTTGTACACGTTACACTTGCAACAAAATTCAGTTAAAACGTGGACCGTGGTTCCAGATTGATAAATTGTCAGATTACATATGTTGACCAAACTGTAATCTCATGTGAAAGCAACTCTTGTACCAAGTATTGCTATCGGTGTAGCGAATAGTTTACAGTAAAACAAAACACTAGCATCTAGTGCAGCTCCAATGGTCCCTCAGGGACATCACTGTATTAAGGTAAATTCCTAGCACTTTGGTTTACTTTAGACGAAATAATACAGAATATGACTTACAGGTCGTCTGTTCTATCTGTTCCAGAGAAGGCAGCAAATGGAGGACACAGTCGCCAAAGCAGCACGACAGGTCGCATGTCCGCGTCCTCCTCCACATCCGGGCTTGGTCCAGCGCCAAAAATCCACCAAAGGACATCTAACAACATGCGCACAGGCCATCCGTACCGGTCACAACCTGTTCTAAATGTGACGGCAAACGCAAAATGGTCGTCAAAAATTACAAATGTAAACCTTTCAGAGACATATGTTAGCAGCGACGCAGTAAATAGCAATCGGGGAACGACTAGTTACCAGCAGGGAACACTGAGTAATGTTATGGCTAATGCTGGATATTCCTTCAGTGATTCTACGTCTACACTTCCACCTCCAACAACCCACGTGATCTCCATCAGTCCTCCAACGCGGTCAATCAGTCAGCTCCTCACACAGAACGTACAGCGGGAGACTAGTCTGCCGTCCACATTCAAACCACAGAGGAAACAATCCGCAACCGACAGTGACTTTGACGATCCCGCTTGTGCCTCATCTTTGCCAGGAACGCCTATAGCTAGAGCTGAAGCCAGTCACCATTCCCAAACCGACGCAATGAAATACGATCAACAAGTTAAAGTGAGCAAAAGATTCGGTCCCGTGTCGCCTAGACCTGTTACTAACACGTACATGTCAAACTCGCCAAACCAATCAACGGACAAGAAAATCACACAAAACTCACACCTGAATGCGGCACCAAAACCAATTGACAGTAAAAAGGACAGCATATATGCAAATGTGCCATTCCTGCCGAAACAAGCAGATGAGGACAGAGAGCGTTATTTCGCAGTGGATGACAAAGTTAATGAATGTGTTCTGTTGTACGACTATACAGCGCGCTCACAAGACGACCTGACCGTCCGCCGAGGGGATAGCGTGTATGATGACGGGCGGAGTCGGGGTAATGCCCACTGGGTTTGGGTATTTTCCCCCCGAACCAAGGCATACGGCTACGTGCCTCGGCAATACATCAAGCAGGTCGTCCAGACTTCGTTATAGAAAAGGCGACAGCAGTTAACGTTGTGCTGCGGGAGAACTGTCCACGTCCTTGAAATGAGTTTGTGCAATTTTATATGTGATAGGGACAGAGGAATAGTAATTTAATAACTAGATTCTAGAGGCAGGCGAAATGGTAGTATACGAGTGTGAATTGCCTCTCAAGCTCATATTTCCCGAACACTGATGATGATGTCGAACACAAAAAGTCACACATTCTCTGCTTAGTGGTTTGCAATGAGATCCATGTGGTTATCAGTAAGACCTATTTTAATATAAGATTTTGTACGTGTAACTATTGGTCTTAGCGGTTAACATATCAACGCTTCTGAGAAATAACAATTCTGTTATGTAAATGTTGTTTAGCGGAACTGGACTGGGTGGATCGCCGGTGACCAGGTTAGAGCGTACGTCTCGAGTTCGGATGGATGGGTTCGATTCCCAGCGTGCCCCCTTTACAATGGTGCCTGTAACCAACCCTTGTTTGAAGTACTTGGTGCTAGCTTCTCTGGGGTTATCTGAACCTTGGTTGTAACTTGTTTTGTCTTCGAGGACAAATACTTGAAAATGGAGTATTAGTGTAGAGGTACTGGTCGGACGCCGGCGACCAGGTACTCCAATTAGTTAGACGATCCATCTACAGTTCGGAGGGTCCCGGGTTCGAATCCAGGTTTGGCTGTGCACTTTTCCTGACGTAGTAATTTACAGAACACGGCATACTACAAGTGCCATATGAACTGAGCGGCGGTGAACAAAACAAGCATATCTTGGTTGGTATCACAAATCACATGATGTTCAGTTTCATTCCGGCCCGCTTAAGCTACATGTATGCTACGCTCAATGGTAACAACTAAGTGGTATCTAGGGGCAATAAATCTCAAAATGGGAGAAAACTGGGAATGGAAACATGGGAGATAATTCAATTAGAGGTAACTCAAACAATAGAGATGTCTATGATTGTTGACGTTGATGTGTGATCAGAGGGCCTATTTATGTTAACGTTAATGTGGTCGGAGGGCCTATTTGTGTTAACGTTGATGTGTGATCAGAAGGTCTATTTATGTTAACGTTGATGTGTGATCAGAGGGCCTTTTATGTTAACGTTGATGTGGTCGGAGGGCCTTTTTGTGTTAACGTTGATGTGTGGTCAGAGGGCCTATTTATGTTACCGTTGATGTGGTCAGAGGGCCCATTTGTGTTAACGTTGATGTGGTCAGAGGGCCTATTTATGTTAACGTTGATGTGGTCAGAGGGCCTATTTATGTTAACGTTGATGTGTGATCAGAGGGTCTATTTATGTTAACGTTGATGTGTGAACAGAGGGCCTTTTATGTTAACGTTGATGAGTGATCAGAGGGCCTTTTATGTTAACGTTGATGTGGTCAGAGGGCCTATTTGTGTTAACGTTGATGTGTGATCAGAGGGCTTATTTGTGTTAACGTTGATGTGGTTAGAGGGCCTATTTATGTTCACGTTGATGTGGTCAGAGGGCCTATTTATGTTAACGTTGATGTGTCAGAGGGCCTATTTGTGTTAACGTTGATGTGGTTAGAGGGCCTATTTATGTTCACGTTGATGTGGTCCGAGGGCCTATTTATGTTAACGTTGATGTGGTCAGAGGGCCTATTTATGTTAACGTTGATGTGTCAGAGGGCCTATTTGTGTTAACGTTGATGTGTGGTCAGAGGGCCTGTTCATGTTAACGTTGATGTGGTCAGAGGTCCTATTTATATTAACGTTGATGTGGTCAGAGGGCCTATTTATGTTAACGTTAATGTGGTCAGAGGGCCTGTTTATGTTAACGTTGATGTGGTCAGAGGGCCTATTTGTGTTAACGTTGATGTGGCCTTTTTATGTTAACGTTGATGTGCTCAGAGGGCCTATTTATGTTAACATTGATGTGGTCAGAGGGCCTATTTATGTTACCGTTGATGTGGTCAGAGGGCCTATTTGTGTTAACGTTGATGTGGTCAGAGGGCCTATTTATGTTAACGTTGATGTGTGATCAGAGGGCCTATTTATGTTACCGTTGATGTTGTCAGAGGGCCTATTTATGTTACCGTTGATGTGGTCAGAGGGCTTATTTATGCTAACACTGATGTGGTCAGAGGGCCTGTTTATGTTACCGATGATGTGGTCAAAGGGCCTATTTGTGTTAACTTTGATGTGGTCAGAAGGCCTATTTATGTTAACGTTAATGTGTGGTCAGAGGGCCTATTTATGTTAACGTTGATGTGGTCAGAGGGCCTATTTGTGTTAACGTTGATGTGTGATCAGAGGGCTTATTTGTGTTAACGTTGATGTGGTCAGAGGGCCTATTCATGTTAACATTGATGTGGTCAGAGGGCCTATTCATGGTAACATTGATGTGGTCAGAGGGCCTATTTGTGTTAACATTGATGTGTGATCAGAGGGTCTATTTGTGTTAACGTTGATGTGGTCAGAGGGCCTATTATGTTAACATTGATGTGGTCAGAGGGCCTATTTGTGTTAAAATTGATGTGGTCTATTTAGGTTAACATTGTTGTGGTCAGAGGGCCTATTTGTGTTAAAATTGATGTGGTCTATTTATGTTAACATTGATGTGGTCAGAGGGCCTATTTGTGTTAAAATTGATATGGTCTATTTATGTTAACGTTGATGTGGTCAGAGGGCCTATTTATGTTACTTTTGGGTCAGAGGTCTGTTATGTAAATGTTGGTGGAGTCAGAAGGTCTGTTATGTAAATGTTGGTGGAGTCAGAGGCCTGTTATGTAAATGTTGGTGGAGTCAGAGGTATGTTATGTAAATGTTGGTGGAGTCAGAGGGCTTGTTATGTAATGGTTGGTGGAGTCAGAGGCCTGTTAAATAAATGTTGGGGGAGTCAGAGGTCTGTTATGTAAATGTTGATGGAGTCAGAGGTCTGTTATGTAAATGTTGGGGGAGTCAGAGGGCCTGTTATGTAAATGTTGGTGTAGTCAGAGGCCTGTTAAATAAATGTTGGTGGAGTCAGAGGGCCTGTTATGTAAATGTTGGCGGAGTCAGAGGGTCTGTTATGTAAATGTTGGTGGAGTCCGAGGGCCTGTTATGTAAATGTTGGTGGAGTCAGAGGGCCTGTTATGTAAATGTTGATAGAGTCAGAGGGCCTGTTATGTAAATGTTGGTGGGGTCAGAGGGTCTGTTATGTAAATGTTGGTGGAGTCAGAGGTATGTTATGTAAATGTTGGTGGAGTCAGAGGGCTTGTTATGTAATGGTTGGTGGAGTCAGAGGCCTGTTAAATAAATGTTGGGGGAGTCAGAGGTCTGTTATGTAAATGTTGATGGAGTCAGAGGCCTGTTATGTAAATGTTGATAGAGTCAGAGGTCCTGTTATGTAAATGTTGGTGGAGTCAGAGGCCTGTTAAATAAATGTTGGGGGAGTCAGAGGTCTGTTATGTAAATGTTGATGGAATCAGAGGCCTGTTATGTAAATGTTGGTGGAGACAGAGGGCCTGTTATGTAAATGTTGGTGGAGTCAGAGGCCTGTTAAATAAATGTTGGTGGAGTCAGAGGTCTGTTATGTAAATGTTGATGGAGTCAGAGGTCTGTTATGTAAATGTTGATGGGGTCAGAGGGCCTGTTATTTAAATCTTGGTGGAGTCAGAGGGTCTGTAATGTAAATGTTGGTGGAGTCAGACGGCCTTTTATGTAAATGTTGGTGGAGTCAGAGGTATGTTATGTAAATGTTGGTGGAGTCCGAGGGCCTGTTATGTAAATGTTGGCGGAGTCAGAGGGTCTGTTATGTAAATGTTGGTGTAGTCAGAGGCCTGTTAAATAAATGTTGGTGGAGTCAGAGGGCTTGTTATGTAATGGTTGGTGGAGTCAGAGGCCTGTTAAGTAAATGTTGGTGGAGTCAGAGGCCGGTTATGTAAATGTTGATGGAGTCAGAGGGCCTGTTATGTAAATGTTCGTGGAGTCAGAGGGCTTGTTATGTAAATGTTGATGGAGTCAGAGGCCTGTTATGTAAATGTTGGTGGAGTCAGAGGTCTGTTATGTAAATGTTGGTGGAGTCAGAGGGCCTGTTATGTAAATGTTGATGGAGTCAGAGGCCTGTTATGTAAATGTTGGTGGAGTCAGAGGTCTGTTATGTAAATGTTGATGGAGTCAGAGGTCTTTTATGTAAATGTTGATAGAGTCAGAGGGCCTGTTATGTAAATGTTGGAGTCAGAGGCCTGTTATGTAAATGTTGATGGGGTCAGAGGGCCTGTTATGTAAATGTTGGTGGAGTCAGAGGTCTGTTATGTAAATGTTGATAGAATCAGAGGGCCTGTTATGTAAATGTTGATGGAGTCAGAGGTCTGTTATGGAAATGTTGGTGGAGTCAGAGGGCCTGTTATGTAAAAGTTGGTGGAGTCAGAGGGCCTGTTATGTAAATGTTGGTGGAGTCGGAGGGCCTGTTATGTAAATGTTGGTGGAGTCAGAAGGCCTGTTATGTAAATGTTGGTGGAGTCAGAAGGACTGTTATGTAAATGTTGGTGGAGTCAGAGGCCTGTTATGGAAATGTTGGTGGAGTCAGAGGCCTGTTATGTAAATGTTGGTGGAGTCAGAGGTCTGTTATGTAAATGTTGATAGAGTCAGAGGGCCTGTTATGTAAATGTTGGAGTAAGAGGCCTGTTATGTAAATGTTGATGGAGTCAGAGGTCTGTTATGTAAATGTTGGTGGAGTCAGAGGGCCTGGTATGTAAATGTTGGTGGAGTCAGAGGGCCTGTTATGTAAATGTTGGTGGCGTCAGAGGGCCTGTTATGTAAATGTTGGTGGAGTCGGAGGGCCTGTTATGTAAATGTTGGTGGAGTCAGCGGTCTGTTATGTAAATGTTGATGGAGTCAGAGGTCTGTTATTTAAATGTTGATGGAGTCAGAGGGTCTGTTATGTAAATGTTGGTGGAGTCAGAGGCCTGTTATGGAAATGTTGGTGGAGTCAGAGGCCTGTTATGTAAATGTTGGTGGAGTCAGAGGGCCTGTTATGTAAAAGTTGGTGGAGTCAGAGGGCCTGTTATGTAAATGTTGATAGAGTCAGAGGTCCAATTTTGTTGAATGTTTATGAAGTCAGAATACTGTTTTGTTGACTTCTTGTTATTTTTTTTAATGTAAAACCTAAAAAGGCAGCTTCAACTCTTTTTATTCAATAAACTTCATTTGAAGATTATTAGAATTGTTTTTTTATTGACCTGTTTTTTTCACAAACAGGACCAAGTATACGATTTCTGTGCACACTGTTACTTTAGAACAGTTGGATACATAGTAAGATCATTGTCAATGTTACTGAGCGAGTAGGTGAGCAAAAATGTCACACTTCATTCAACTTGGATTTCTCATTTAGCAAGAAAATATCATTATCAATATTTCTGACTCTGCTGACATGTCAAAATGAGATGCTCAGTTACAATGAAGCCATCGTTACAGTCAGTACAGTACAGAGACAGGCACTGGATCATAACATCCAGGTCAGCATCAGCAACATGTGTAGAGCAACCCTGGCATTGATACAGCTATAGTTTATTTAACACCTTTAGTAACCCATCGTGGATCAAACAATCCTTCTTAACCCAATGTAGGGACTAGACCGTTTTAAACCCAATGTAGGAACTAGACCATTTTTAACCCAATGTAGGAACTAGACCGTTCTTAACCCAATGTAGGGACTAGACCGTTTTAAACCCAATGTAGGAACTAGGCCATTTTTAACCCAATGTAGGAACTAGACCATTTTTAGCCCAATGTAGGAACTAGACCATTTTTAACCCATTGTAGGGACTAGACCGTTTTTAACCCAATGTAGTAACTAGACCATTTTTAACCCAATGTAGGAACTAGACCGTTCTTAACCCAATGTAGGGACTAGACCGTTTTAAACCCAATGTAGGAACTAGACCATTTTTAACCCAATTTAGGGACTAGACCGTTTTTAACCCAATGTAGTAACTAGACCATTTTTAACCCAATGTAGGAACTAGACCGTTCTTAACCCAATGTAGGGACTAGACCGTTTTTAACCCAATGTGGGAACTAGACCATTTTTAACCCAATGTAGGAACTAGACCGTTCTTAACCCAATGTAGGGACTAGACCGTTTTAAACCCAATGTAGGAACTAGACCATTTTTAACCAAATGTAGGAACTAGACCATTTTTAACCCAATGTAGGAACTAGACCATTTTTACCCCAATGTAGGGACTAGACCGTTTTTAACCCAATGTAGGAAGTAGACCATTTTTAACCCAATATAGGGACTAGACCGTTTTTAACCCAATGTAGTAACTAGACCATTTTTAACCCAATGTAGGAACTAGACCGTTTTTGACCCAATGTAGGGACTAGACCGTTTTTAACCCAATGTAGGAAGTAGACCATTTTTAACCCAATATAGGGACTAGACCGTTTTTAACCCAATGTAGGAACTAGACCGTTTTTAACCCACTGTAGGGACTAGACCGTTTTTAACCCAATGTAGGAACAAGACCATTTTTAACCCAATGTAGGGACTAGACCATTTTTAACCCAATGTAGGAACTAGACCGTTTTTGACCCAATGTAGGGACTAGACCGTTTTTAACCCAATGTAGGGACTAGACCATTCCTAACCCAATGTAGGAACTAGAAAATTTTTAACCCAATGTAGGGACTAGACCGTTTTTAACCCAATATAGGGACTAGACCATTTTTAACCCAATGTAGGAACTAGACCATTTTTAACCCAATGTAGGGACTAGACCGTTTTTAACCCAATGTAGGGACTAGACCGTTTTTAACAAACCAAATTACTAAAGATAAAGTCTAGGTCAAAAACAAAACTCAAAAACCGTTAGATGTTGGAAAATGGAATTGATATGTGGCAATATCAGTGAACAATGCTCTGTTAAGTGAAATGAAATAAGTACGAAAATACAAGTTGTAGGTCATACCAGTGGAGGTTTACTTTATTTCATGACAATGAAATTTCGACATAAACTTATAAGAGTTGTCTCCCTTGTGTCTAAAAGTTGAAATATACAATAGTAGTAGTTAAGATCTTGAAACTTCTATGGTGTGATGAAAATTATATGGATGAATAAAATGTTTTTCTAACAGCTCCAACAAGAGGCCAACAGGGCTTATGTCTCTCACCTGACATGTGTAAAGCAATTAGGAGTGCAAGTGGAAATTAGTCTGTAATATTTAAATGCTACAATGAAATTATAACATTGATGTGATGGGACTTATAAATTTGACCAAAATGATTGAACTCACCATTTTTGTTTGTTTTTCTGCTTGTTTTTTTTCAGTTGCAGACACTTGTTTTATTTTCTAAAACCATAAAGACATGATGAAGGCTTGCAGATTGGGGAGTGCTGGGGTCAAATGCCTTTACAGAAAGTAGTGTCAACACGAGGCTTTTGTTGCTTTAAATTTTGCCATTTCACTTGGGTTGTCCCTGATGTCTCAACTCCCTCCAGTGTCATAACATTAGTTTGATACTGAACATAAATGGCTTTGCATACTGCTTGAAAAGTGGACTAGTAGATAGGTCTTCCTAGAAACGGGTATAGGATTACAGCCATGTGACCTTGTACAAGGAAATGGTTTTAAAAAAATGCTTACACATTTGATGTCAGTGACCTTTAAAACAGGTCAATCATTTGTTATAGTATACTGTGAAGCATTACAGGTTAACCAACTGCAGACAAAATATTATAAGTTTTGGGCTTTCTAGTCTTGTTCAGAAGATGGGAAGGGTTGGACGGGATTTGACTTTTGTGGTCTTGAGTATAGGTCAAGGTCGTTTCTTTTGCAAACTTTGTAGGAATATACGACAGCAAGCTATTGAACAAATAGGACTCTTTGGCATAGAGTAAGTTCTTAGAAGGTTTTAAAGGTTATTTCTTTTTTAAAATATTCCAACAAGGTAGTGACTAAAGACGTTTTTGGCTCTCCAAGAGAAGTGGTTTGATGTTTTTTGAAATATTAGACCCCTGTGGCTTTGATAGTAGATCATATTTTTATTTGCAAACTTTGTTGTGATACAACCTTGGAAGTTTTCTGACAAATATCATGACTCTTGACTTTTAGTTCATTATAAGAAGTTGTCAGAAGTTTTTGTCATATTTGACCCCTATGACCTTCAGAGATGGTAATGTTTTACAAACTTTGTCTGGCTCCATCCAAGGAAGCTATCAGCCAAATATCGTTACTCTAGTCCGGACCTTTTGGTTCTTCAGCAGTTGTTTTAACTTTTTACATAAATAACCAGTAATCTTGAATATAGGTTAAGATATTTAATTTTGGCAATTCAGTCACTGTTCTTAACTCTGAAGTTCAATCCACAAGTACAACACACATAACGTTACAAGTACTATCCAACATCTATCCTTGCAATCTCATTCAATTGTTATCTGAATATATCAGTTTCAAACATAGAATTTTAGCAAAACTATTTGATGGCAAACATCATGTAAATGTGTAAATGTTTCATCACATTTTTTTTCAAAGTTTTTCGTGACTCTTAATTGACTACTTATTTAAACCTAACTTTTCAAGTCTCTTTACTTCAACCTTTTTCAACAACTCTTCCTTGTCAATATTAAACTTTTTCATATCAACTTCTATTTCACTCATTATGGCTGCTTTCTTTTTCAAAAATATAATTTTTTCTGCCTCCAATCTGGCCTTTAGTTCGTCAAGCTTCTGGGCTTTCATCATGAAAGCCTCTTCCCTGGCTAGTCTCTTCCTGCGACCATATTTCGTCTCCTTTCGATTGTGCACAGAAGGTGCCACATATTTAATTTCCAGTTCCTTCATTAGCCACAAAAACCTTTCATAATCTTCCGAACGCATTCGTCTCAGTTCCCTTTTCCTCTTTGCAATTTTTTCCACAACAAATCTCTTGGCTTGCATATCCTTTAATAATGAATAAAAACAAACATACAGTATATCCTATATGTTCCCACAAGGTGGTTATAACCACCACATAAACAGACATACAGTACTCACAAGGTGATTATATCCACCACATAAACAGCTTGGAGTCACCACAATCAGTTAGAAATGCCTTCACAAACAAGAGATCTTGAAAAGATCTTGCAATTGGTGCCCACCATTGAAATGATGTTTTATCGTCTTTGCTTTTCAATTTCCTTACAGGTTCCATCACCCAGCCCTTTGCTGGACATCGTAAACGGGAATCTTGTACATTAACTTCAACCTTGTAATGTCATATGGTGTGGCACTATGGCAAATGTTACTGTATAAGAATTGAATAACTATATGCAAAATGCTAAAATTCTTACATAATTATAGGTGCTGTTAATGACAAATTATAATTTGGACCAGGGGTATAATTAACAAGGGGAACTCCATATGAAATTTGAAAACAATCCATCCGAGTTCTTTCTGAGAAATAGTGATAAAAACAGTTTTCAAATCAGTCTTAAAAGTAAACATGCATGCATTTAGGAGACTGACATATTAGGTTTGAGAAAGATTCTTCCAGTGCTTTCTGAGAAATAGTAATAGCAAACGGTAATTGTCAAAACCTCTGGTTGGCCAGTTTGTTTTTCCGAACATTATACATATGAAATTAAAGAAATTTTCCCTATGATTTTTTCCCCTGAAAAATAGAAAAAAAACTTTACTGTCAAAATCCAAAATGGCCATTGGGCAGCCATTTTGATTTTCAGAACATCCTAAAATATTAACATTCACAACTACATATCAAGAGAAACTACAAATTAGAATAGATTTGAGAAAGATACCGCCACTACTTTATGAGAAATAGCAATAACAAACCTTAAAGGTAAAAAACAAAGATTGCTGCCTGTCGGTCATTTTATTTCTCTGTAAATATACACAACTAAGTACACAACTAATACACAACTAAGTACACAACTAATACACAACTAAGTACACAACTAATACACAACTAAGTACACAACTAATACACAACTAATACACAACTAAGTACACAACTAATACACAACTAAGTACACAACTAAGAACCAAGGGAACTAACATATCAAAGTCGAGAAAGATCACTCAAGTACTTTCAGTGACAAGAATTGTTTCAGGATAGAGGATTCATGGACAACGCACCATGGACGCAGGAAGATTTGAATTACTAAGTGCAATGTTAGTGACACACATACAAAGTTGACAGGCACACACATAATGTTTACTGACACACATACAATGTTTAAAGACACATGTACAATGTTACTGACACACATACAATGTTTACAGACACATGTACAATGTTTACAGGCACACATACAATGTTAGTGATACACATACAATGTTTACAGACACACATACAATGTTTACAGACACATGTACAATGTAAGTGACAAACATACAATGTTTACAGGAACACACCGATGTTTACAGGAACACATACAATGTTACTGACACACATACAATGTTTACAGGCACACATACAATGTTACTGACACATGTACAATGTTTACTGACACACATACAATGTTTACAGGCATGTACACAATGTTACAGACACACATACATTGTTTACAGGCACACATACAATGTTTACAGGCATATATACAATGTTTACTGACACACATACAATGTTTACAGGCACATGTTCAATGTTTACAGGCACACACACGATGTTTACAGGCACACATACAATGTTAGTGATACACATACAATGTTTACAGACACACATACAATGTTTACAGACACATGTACAATGTAAGTGACAAACATACAATGTTTACAGGAACACACCGATGTTTACAGGAACACATACAATGTTACTGACACACATACAATGTTTACAGGCACACATACAATGTTACTGACACAAATACAATGTCTACAGACACATGTACAATGTTTACTGACACACATACAATGTTTACTGACACACATACAATGTTTACTTGCACACATGCAATGTTTACACGCACACACATAATGTTACTGACACATGTACAATGTTAACTGACACACATACAATGTTTACTGACACACATACAATGTTTACT
>NW_018408509.1:239548-296062 GCF_002113885.1 Mizuhopecten yessoensis
ATGTTTACAGGCACACATACAATGTTAGTGATACACATACAATGTTTACAGACACACATACAATGTTTACAGACACATGTACAATGTAAGTGACAAACATACAATGTTTACAGGAACACACCGATGTTTACAGGAACACATACAATGTTACTGACACACATACAATGTTTACAGGCACACATACAATGTTACTGACACATGTACAATGTTTACTGACACACATACAATGTTTACAGGCATGTACACAATGTTACAGACACACATACATTGTTTACAGGCACACATACAATGTTTACAGGCATATATACAATGTTTACTGACACACATACAATGTTTACAGGCACATGTTCAATGTTTACAGGCACACACACGATGTTTACAGGCACACATACAATGTTAGTGATACACATACAATGTTTACAGACACACATACAATGTTTACAGACACATGTACAATGTAAGTGACAAACATACAATGTTTACAGGAACACACCGATGTTTACAGGAACACATACAATGTTACTGACACACATACAATGTTTACAGGCACACATACAATGTTACTGACACAAATACAATGTCTACAGACACATGTACAATGTTTACTGACACACATACAATGTTTACTGACACACATACAATGTTTACTGACACACATACAATGTTTACTTGCACACATGCAATGTTTACACGCACACACATAATGTTACTGACACATGTACAATGTTAACTGACACACATACAATGTTTACTGACACACATACAATGTTTACTGACACACATACAATGTTAACAGGCACGTACACAATGTTTACAGACACACATACATTGTTTACAGGCACACATACAATGTTTACAGGCATATATACAATGTTTACTGACACACATACAATGTTTACAGGCACACATACAATGTTTACAGACACGTGTACAATGTTAACAGACACGTGTACAATGTTTACAGACACATGTTCAATGTTAGTGACACACATACAATGTTTACAGGCACACATACAATGTTTACAGGCACACATATAATGTTTACTGACGTACATACAATGTTTACAGACACATGTACAATGTTTACAGGCACGTGTTCAATGTTTACAGGCACACACACAATGTTTACTGACACACATACAATGTTTACAGACACATGTACAATGTTTACAGACACATGTACAATGTTACTGACACATGTACAATGTTTAAAGACACATGTACAATGTCAGTGACACATGTACAAAGTTTACAGACACATGTACAATGTTTACAGACACATGTACAATGTTTATAGACACATATACAATGTTTACAGACACATGTACAATGTTTACAGACACATGTACAATGTTACTGACACATGTACAATGTTTACAGACACATGTACAATGTTTACAGACACATGTACAATGTTTACAGACACATGTACAATGTTACTGACACATGTTCCATGTTAACTGACACATGTTTTATGTTTATAACATACCTTAGGAAAATTTTGTAGGTGGTGAACGGTTGCTCGAATTTGCAAAGTCATATTGGCAACTGAAAGAGAGAAAAACGATAAGAAATGGATATTTCCTATCTATGTCTATATAATCTATGTAAACTTTTTAAATCTTCAAATCCAAAAACATGTATAATCCATTATTTATTGTTTAAGCATTTGTAAGTACATGAAATGATTAAGCAAAGCAACAAAAGGCTATAAAACAAAAGGCCCACTAGGCCTGTATCGCTCACCTGTATATCTAGGCAATCACAGCAAATTATTCTCCAAATGATATGCCAGACCCCAAGGCCAATCCTTGTAGTACACGTATATCTGTATTAGATTTGTTATGCCCAGCAATTTTATGTATGGTTATGGGGTGGGGATCTCAACTGTTTCCAGACTGTGACTCAGAAACTAGGTCCCTAGGGTTATGGCCAGACCCCAGGATAAATTATAATATCATGACTGCATTCGTCTCTTGATGCCCAGCATTTGTATTTATAGTTTTGGGGTGGGGATCTCAACTGTTTCAAAGTTATGACCCATAGGTTAAGTCTGTAAGGGTGGGGCAGACCCTGGGATCAATTCTTATATCATGACTGCATTCGTCTCTTTATGCCCAAAAATTGTATAGTTTTGGGGTGGGGATCTTAACTGTTTCGAAGTTATGACCCAGGGGTTAAGTCTCCAAGGGTGGGGCAGACCCCAAGGCCATCCTGGAAGCGTATGTGCATTCTTCTCTTTATACTCAGCAATTGTATATATGGTTAAAGGGTGGGGATCTCAACTGTTTCTAAGCTGTGCCTAAGAAACTAGGTCCCTAAGTTCTGTTTTTTACTACGTCAGTACGTACTGTATAACATATAACCCATAAAACTTATAGTGACTATTGCTTACCTGTATGTCCTCTATTAACATTGTATTATTACATACAGTAGATTTATAAGATATATATGTCATACTCTTACTGATTATAGCTCACCTAGCAAATAACATAATGTATATAGGGCCAACAAAGGGTTGATACAATTTACATATAGCAAAAAGAAGATTGAAGGACAGACTCGAAAACAAGCTGCTTTTACCCTTCATAGAGCTCTTTCGGTTTCTCTGTCTGTGGAGTGTGAAAAGATCTATTTTCTCTACACTTACTGAATTCACACAGACATTTTAATATTTTTTAGTATACATGTATATACATATAGACCTCTTCTGTGTTGACAGCCCATAAATAATGTAACAATAATAATTGTAATATACAAAGTAGGTTTACATGCAATGTCATGTAAAATCTACCATGCCTATGTCCTCTTATAATCACAAACATTAACACCGACGGGTGAGCAATGGCCCCATCCTAACCATATCTAGCTCTAAAACTGTTAAATCTACCATGCCTATGTCCTCTTATAATCACAAACACTAACACCGACGGGTGAGCAATGGCCCCATCCTAACCATATCTAGCTCTAAAACTGTAAAATCTACCATGCCTATGTTCTCTTATAATCACAAACATTAACACCGACGGGTCAGCAATGGCCCCATCCTAACCATATCTAGCTCTAAAACTGCCATTCAGAAGCAACAAGTCACTCTGGATATCAGAATATGAACAGAAAGGTATTACTATTTCCCATTATAGGTATGGATATTAGCCTGAAGGTTTCAGTCTAACCAGAGGCTCTTACAGCTATCGTGTACGGTCTAGAGGGATCTAGATAATAGTACCTTATTACAGGTGTCCACTATCTATTAAACACCAACAAAATTATAACAATAGAACAAAAATGATGGACATATATGTCTCCACAAACCAAGTACTGTTTACAATCACAGCAAACAAAGACAATTATCTAAAGGTCATACAACGTAGTTTAGATGTTATATCACCCATAATCTATTTTAATTAAGTCGCCTTGACCTCTGACCAGCAGCGATCTTATTTTCTAATTCCGATACATTTATTATGTTATTATTCACGTAGGGTATCCAGCGAATACCATTTACCACCAAAGTGTGTATCACCATGTACAATTTTAGAAATTTTAGAAATCTGATTTCTCAAGATAATCTCCCGAAACGAAATTGTGGAGGGACAGACAGACAGATGGACCCAGATATTTCTATAATGCACCGACATTTCTGATGCAGGGCCCTAATAAGACAATATCTTACTCTTACAAGTTATCTCTAATAAATGATGTTGTATGACAATGTATGAGAAGGTATATAAGAAGCTTACCGATCATCTCTCGCCTATGTTCCACCCCACATACTTTATGTATCATCTCCTTCATTGCAAATATTCGGTGAAATTTCTTCTGTAGCTGTAATAAAGTCCAGCACATCATGATAACAACAATCATGTAAGTATGGCATAACTGTGAAATCTGCAATAATGAATCTATCACTAAAACACACAACATATATAACTTTACTTTTATTCCATTTTATTGGCTGTTTTACATAAATGATTCATCAAAATGTACAAAGTATGTTTAAAACATTAAAGTCTATATAGGCATCATATCACGTTCTACCTAGGCATCATATCACGTTCTACCTAGGCATGCATCATATCACATTCTATCTAGGCATCATATCAAGTTCTATCTAGGCATCATATCATGTTCTATCTAGGCATCATATCACGTTCTACCTAGGCATCATATCACGTTCTACCAGGGCATGCATCATATCACATTCTATCTAGGCATCATTTCACGTTCTATCTAGGCATCATATCACGTTCTATCTAGACATGCATCATATCACGTTTTACCTAGGCATCATGTCACGTTCTATCAAGGCATCATGTCACGTTCTATCTAGGCATCATATCATGTTCTATCTAGGCATCATATCACGTTCTATCTTGGCTTCATATCACGTTCTATCTAGGCATGCATCATATCACGTTCTATATAGGCATCATGTCACGTTCTACCTAGGCATCATATCACGTTCTACCTAAGCATCATATCACGTTCTACCTAGGCATCATATCACGTTCTATCTAGGCATCATATCACGTTCTATCTAGGCATCATATCACATTCTATCTAGGCATGCATCATAACACGTTCTATCTAGGCATGTATCATATCACGTTCTATTTAGGCATCATATCATGTTCTATCTAGGCATTATATAACATTCTATCTAGGCATCATATCACGTTCTATCTAGGCAACATAGTGGAGGTAAACATTATTGAGGTTAGGTTTAAACATGTGAGGATCGTGCTGTTGAGACATAATGCATAGCTTGAAACTCGAAGAAAAAAAAAAGCCTTATACAGAAGTTAGACTTTTTATTGAACATGCAGGTATTACGGTGTAAACTAATCATTTAATCCATCAGAATTTACAAACCTCATCGGTTATATATATCTGCACAATATTTACAGCAATTATCACACGAAAAACCAAAGAGTGCCAGATGGGCGGAAGACAGGAAAAAAAACATTTTTATCAAGTTTGATGGGATTTGGCTAATATTTGCTAGAGTTATTAAGCGAAAACTGCACTTGTGTAAATGTGTAAAACCTATGCTAAAACAGGAGTATCTGTGATCAAGTAGCTGATATTTAATTTAAGACAGGTTTTAAGAAAAAAAATACTACTTGCGTGGGTCAAATTTGGGTTAAAAATCATGGTTATTTTGCATTTTTTGGCCTTTTTAAGATGTGGTAACCACGGTTTTCACAAGTCCCAAGTCTGGGGAAATCACTTTTTGAAAAAATATTCATTCTTCTAAAAAAAAACGTATTCAAATGTAGTTTATAAATATATATATATATATGTAGGTGTGTTGTGCAGGATGAATCTGCTATCCATGTTTATCCGAGACATGCCCTTTATTTTTAGGGTCAAGCCATTTCTACTGTACTCTGCTACCATAACTCCGCCAAATAGAGTCCGCTGAAAGTGGTCATCAAACGTGGCTGAGCCTGTAAGGCATTTAACCTTGTTACCAAGTTTGAAAAATTTGGTTAACATTTGTTGCAGTTATTGCACGGAAACGTAGTGTGACAGACAGACAGATGGACAGACGGACAAACCCAAATTAATATCCCCTTTTTCGTTGAAAGCGGGGGATAAATGATATCTCTGGAATAGTCCTCAAAAACAGGATGCCATGAATAAAATTGGTCAAGATATTCAAGTTTTCCCAGCATAAATAAGAAAATGGTTATGTTCTATTTTGCCAGGGAAACTTTTTTATTTCACTTAAATAATCTTACCCTATCAGCAAACTCGATAGAACATAACCTCTGGACAACTTCAGGTGCTCTGGAAAGGAGAGTATAGACTACTGAATGGCTGATACAAGTCTTATTACAACAAACTATTTCTAAAACCTTCAAACAGCTATAATACCATCAAAGAATGTTCCTCAATAAACCTTCACAAAGATGTCAATTTGCAACAAAAAACCCGCTCTCCTAGATCTTCTTTTTTTTAGAAAGGCTGCAGAATTATATTCCAGTATGCATAAATTGCCATTCTCATACTGAAACTGTATTTATATGTTTGTGAACCAAAAAATATTTGTGTTTCTGTCTTAGAAGGAGTTATTGTAACATATAACAAAACAAAATTATTGGTCCTGGTTTATTTCTTGTTGTGATCAATTGCAAAGCCTAATTTAACTTTATTAAAAACTCAACATTGTTCAGACCAAATTTTATATTCATCAAATGATATCAACAATAAAAAGAAAATGCTCTTAGATCATAGATGCAATGCAAGTACATTTTTGCAATCAAAATTGCCTGGTTAGATAAGAGAGTGCTATGTTTTACAATAGCAATACACCATTATATATATAGATATAGAAACAATGCACCAATATTGGATGGCTTATAATGAAGTGGGAGGGTGGAGTAACATTACACCAATATTGGTAGGCTTGTAATGAAGTGGGAGGGTGGGGTAACATTACGCCAATATTGGTAGGCTTATAATGAAGTGGGAGGGTGGGGAAACGTTACACCAATATTGGTATGCTTATAATGAAGTGGGACGGTGGGGTAACATTACACCAATATTGGTAGGCTTATAATGAAGTGGGAGGTTGGGGTAACATTACACCAATATTGGTAGGCTTATAATGAAGTTGGAGGGTGGAATAACAATACACCAATATTGGATGGCTTATAATGAAGTGGAAGGGTGGGGTAACATAAACCAATATTGGTAGGCTTATAATGAAGTGGGAGGGTGGGGTAACATTACACCAATATTGGTAGGCTTATAATGAAGTGGGAGGGTGGGGTAACAATGCACCAATATTGGTAGGCTTGTAATGAAGTGGAAGGGTGGGGTAACAATACACCAATATTGGTAGGCTTGTAATGAAGTGGGAGGGTGGTGTAACAATACACCAATATTGGATGGCTTATAATGAAGTGGGAGGGTGGTGTAACAATACACCAATATTGGTAGGCTTATAATGAAGTGGGAGGGTGGGGTAACAATACACCAATATTGGTAGGCTTATAATGAAGTGGGAGGGTGGGGTAACAATACACCAATATTGGTAGGCTTGTAATGAAGTGGGAGGGTGGGGTAACAATACACCAATATTGGTAGGCTTATAATGAAGTGGGAGGGTGGTGTAACAATACACCAATATTGGATGGCTTATAATGAAGTGGGAGGGTGGGGTAACAATACACCAATATTGGAAGGCTTATAATGAAGTGGGAGGGTGGGGTAACAATACACCAATATTGGTAGGCTTGTAATGAAGTGGGAGGGTGGTGTAACAATACACCAATATTGGATGGCTTATAATGAAGTGGGAGGGTGGGGTAACAATACACCAATATTGGTAGGCTTATAATGAAGTGGGAGGGTGGTGTAACAATACACCAATATTGGTAGGCTTATAATGAAGTGGGAGGGTGGGGTAACAATACACCAATATTGGTAGGCTTGTAATGAAGTGGGAGGGTGGTGTAACAATACACCAATATTGGATGGCTTATAATGAAGTGGGAGGGTGGGGTAACAATACACCAATATTGGATGGCTTATAATGAAGTGGGAGGGTGGGGTAACAATACACCAATATTGGATGGCTTATAATGAAGTGGGAGGGTGGGGTAACAATACACCAATATTGGATGGCTTATAATGAAGTGGGAGGGTGGGGTAACAATACACCAATATTGGATGGCTTATAATGAAGTGGGAAGGTGGGGTAACAGATAGGTTTATAATGAAGTGGGAGGGTGGGGTAACAGATAGGTTTATAATGAAGTGGGAGGGTGGGGTAACAGATAGGTTTATAATGAAGTGGGAGGGTGGGGTTACAGATAGGTTTGCTAAATGATACTTACTGCTTCAGTTCTTCAACACTATTGAACACAAACAAGGTATCGTTGGGGTTAAGTTTCCGTAATGGAGCCAGTTCACCTATAAATCAAAATTAACAACTCTTAAACTTGTTCGTGCAAAACCCTGGCTCAGCCAAAAGCATACAATGTAACTAGCCCATTAGGAACAAGAGACCCATAGGGCCTGTACCACCAGTTAGTCAACACTATTAGAAAATAGATCTATCATATCGGACCTTCTAAATGTCAAGCAACATTGGTATCCAGTTTTAAGGTTTGTACACATTTGTCTGCTGTCTGTTACAGTTATGGAATCACACAATGAACAGATGTGTGGTGTACACATTTGTCTGCTGTATGTTACAGTTATGGAATCACACAACGTACAGATGTGTGGTGTACACATTTGTCTGCTGTCTGTTACAGTTATGGAATCACACAATGTACAGATGTGTGGTGTACACATTTGTCTGCTGTCTGCTACAGTTATGGAATCACACAATGTGCATATGTGTGGTGTACACATTTGCCTGCTGTCTGTTACAGTTATGGAATCACACAACGTACAGATGTGTGGTGTGCATACGCTTTGCAGCAATGTGTGCATGACACAAACTATATTTCAGTGTATGTTACCATTAATTTTCATTTAGATTTGTTAGCTTAATGTATATATTTTTGTTTTCAGGTTTTTTTAAGTGACCCAAGTTGACACGTGTAACACATACATCAGATACAGTCCCTTACACATATACAGATAGTCAACTTGTACCTGGACACAACATGCGTTTAACAAACATGTAACCTACGATTGTTTTTATTAACGTAACACAGCATCACTGATCAATTCTCTGAGTTGGACATAGGCCAGACATGATCTGACACACCCGAGTGATGCTTGGGATGAGGGTCGGTTTACGGTTTTCTGAATAAGGGGATTGTTCATTTGTCTTCTTTTAGATTATAAACAAGTCATTTATATAATAAAACCACTTTCATTACCGGTAAACAGTCAGTTTTGAATTTTCCCTTGGGTGGTTGCTTCATACAGATTTGGCAGTAAATGTTCAGTTTTGGACACTAAACATCTTTTGTTTAAGGTTTCACAAAAAAATACAAGATTATTGATTTTAGTACGCAGGACTATTTTAGAAGACAAGTCCAATTACTAGGAGATATATTAGGTTCTCAAAATGTGGGTAAGTCTCGCATGAAAAGCATGAATCCAAAACTCAAATATTTTTCTCTCATATCCGGTCATGTAAGATAATGCTGGCAATGTAAGATAGCCATGTTTGTGGAGTGCAAACTCTGTTTGTGGAGTACAAACTCTGTTTGTGGAGTACAAACTCTGTTTGCAATTATGGGGTATGCTAAATCTCGCTGACGAATTCATTTTCGTCTAAAAAGCTCAGGGGAAAAATTGATATTTTTAAATAGTAGCCAGTCCAAATGCATTTTCATGGTTTCTGAGCTTATTCCTGTTGTTGGAATGAGAGAAAACTACTCTTTCATGCCAAAGGGTGTAGGATAGGGAAATTCCACCCTTGGGATTTTCAAATTTGGCAAAACCCACGGCATAGCCTCAGGTTTTATCAAATTTGAAAACCCCTCGTTTGGAATTTCCCTATCCTACACCCCTGGGCATGAAAGAGTCTTATAGTCTCCAAAAAGATACAAATCATATATCAGATCACTGAAAGGCAGCAAATCTGACACCAAATAATGTATAATGAATTACGTACCTGAATAATCAAATTTGTCTATTTTTCCTCTGATAGTGCTTGGATCTCTGACTGGTTCATATTCATTCTCAGTGGTAATGTTTCTCACATGTCTGACCACCAGCATTGAGGGCATGCAATCTGATAAAAAATGTACACAGATAATTGAGGGCATTTGCAATGAGTGACAAATCATGCAAGAAAACGATATCTACTACTGAAGTACGTTTCAATTGTTTGGTTAGCAGAGGAAAAGTTAGAATTGGGAAAGAATATTTTTTTTTAAATTTTGTTGATATATATTTAGTAGTCATCCCCATCCCCAGGGCGAAATGATAACAGATTTTTCACTTTGCATCCAGCCCCTAAGAGGGTTACGAAAGGGAAGGGATGTACGGTTATTACTTTACACAAACAGGTTTTTTACTTTAATATAAACTACCAGTATAGTGAACTTTAACCCTCCCCAGAATGGAATGAATGACCTTGGGTTATGAAATTCACAATGCTTTAGATAATTAAGTACTTTTAAGTACTTTGGGACATTCTCCATTAACTGATGGAGAGTAAGTATTCTAGTATTTCTAGGCATGAAGATTTATAAATCCAATGTATGACCTTTTGAACCCCCACCCCTCCCCCACACCACCAAGGCTCCTTTTCCTCAGGCCCCATGCCAGGGTCAAGATCTTAGTTCTAATACCATCCACCACAGTCCAATTATTACACTTCCAAACAGGCATGTTCGACGGATTAATTTCTGATCATTAACCAGAGGCCCAATACACTTCTATTGATCACCAGCTCACATCTTAATGAAAACTACAATACACACATGACAAAATATTGATCTTAATTTCATCATAGCTCTGTCAACTTTATACTGAAATGTAGGAAACTTTGTATATAAGTGTATTACAGCTGATTTACATTATCACCTGCTGCCCAGCAATGATATATGGTTATGAGGAGGGGATCTCAACGATTTCAAAGTTATATGTGTATATATTTTTTGTTTCAATAAGCTTTATTTCTTTTACAACAATTATAAAACAACTTATTTCAACTTATATTAATCACTCTTATTGGCCCGGATGTTAGAACAAAGGGGGTCTTAATGTGGGAGGAAACCGGAGTACCCGGAGAAATGGTTAGGCAGGTGGCCCATACCTCTTAGCTTTTACCTGCCAATGGGGAATCAAACCCTGGAGGCTTTGGTGAAAGGCAAGTGCGCTATCCAGTGCACCACCCGACCATGCTATGGTTATGGGGTGGGGATCTCATCTGTTTCAAAGTTATGGTCCAAAAACTAAGTCCCTAGTGGTTGGGCCAGACCCAAGAGTCAATACTGATATCATGATTGTGTCTGTCTCTTAATGCCAAGCAATGGTATATATGGTTATGGAGTGGGAATCTCAACCATTTCAAAGTTATGACACAAGAACTAAGTCCCTTGGGGTAGGGCCAGACCTTAGGATCAATCCTTATATCATAATTGTGCTCGTGTCTTGATGCCCAGCTGAATGGTATACATGGTTATAGGATGGGGATATATCGATCTTGATAATGTCAAAGTTAAAAATTCTTTTCAGTCCTGCTTTTCAGATCCAGGGGTCAGCCCTTAAACAAATATTTGTTCAGTGATTAACAAGTTATGGGTCAAGAAAAACAAAAATTTATGATGAAATTTGAAATTGTTCATCATTTTTCACTTGATTCATTCTGACAACCACTATTGCGATTATTTTGTAACATGTATTTGTAACAGTGGTAATTATCTTTTTCAATTCTCCGCTAGGAGTCGAACCCGAATCCCTCTTCTAGATTGGTTTTCAAACAAAAATTGGTCAACTATTTATCATGATATGTGAATTTATTTGTAACAGTTGAAAACTTTGTCATTTTTATTTCATAGTGGTTCATTCCACCACAACTTTTATTTATTTATTCTAGCTATTGCTTAGCATAATTTACACAGTTGTAACAGGTATAAAATTATCTTTCCTATGCTATAATAAAAAATTGTTATGTATTATTTTAGATAAGACCTTATAAATACAAAAATTCACCTAAAATCTCTTCATGCCCGAGTGCATTCCGGGTTGTGACATTACCCACTCCACATAAAGGACAATCTCACTAGACGCGGCTAACGAATGACAGGAAAAACAGTGCGAACAGTACCTGCCCTACAGCTGTATGGACCTGGGTCGTTTTGCCATTGTTCTTACTACGGATCGTTTCGCCCTAAATCCAGTTCCACCAATGTTGCCCTAATATAAAGATATATTTTAAAGTTATGAATATCAGTTGAAATGTTTTCACTTATCAAAAACCTTTTTCGTGTTTCACCATGGAATTAGATCAAAGTCTGTTTTTTAAGAGCAAATGTCTTGTCTAAAAGGACCTTCTGCTTCTGCCTGGTAATAGCCTCCTTCAACAGATTGAAGATTCTGCTATGTTCGTAGGTGGTGTGCATGGTGCTGGACTGACGTCGAAAGGTTAAAAGTTATTAAAAACTGGATAAAAACAAAGGACCTCAGAGTTTTGACACACTGGCCTTGAAGGCGTCCAGTGTGTTGGTGAAGGTGATGTCTGGCGGGAGGGTGTTCCAGTCTCTCACCGTCCTGGGGAAGAAGAACATCTTCCTTGTGTCGATCCTGCTTGTGAGGAGCTGGTAGGATCTGGCATGGACAGATCTACCGAGTCTGCGAGGTAATAGCAGCCTACTGCCTTTACGTATCGCAACTAGGCCTCGGTCAATCCTGTACAACATAGCCAGACGAGCGTCATGGCGTCTTTTCTGGAGTTATCTCCACCCAAGTACGTCGAGCATGCTGGAGACACTGGAGGTGTTTCTGTGGCGGCAGGTCACGTACCGCGCTGCTCTTCTCTGTATTTGCTCGATTTGATTGAAGTTCACCTTGGTGTGGGGGTCCCAAACAGTGCAGGCATACTCCAGCAGGGGTCTTACAAGCGCGAAGTATGCCATAGATTTTATCTTGGTAGAAGAGATCTGCAGGGTCCTACGCAGGAAGCCCAGCGTCCTGTTTGCCTTGCCAACAATCTTCTGGATGTGTGTGTCCCACTTCATGGTGTTTGATATGGGGACGCCAAGGTATACTGCTGACTGGACTTCTTGCAAGGAATGGCTGTGTAGGTGGTAATCGGTCTTAATTGGGTTTCTCTTATTGGTGACTCTCAAGATCTTGCACTTGTCCGGGTGGAACTTCAAACACCACTGATCCTCCCAACATCCCAGCTTGTTTAGATCCTCCTGCAGGGTCTTACCGCTGTTTTCTAAGGTAATGGTGAGGTAGGCAATAGTGTTGTCGGCAAACAACCGGACAGTAGATGTTAGATTGTCGTGCAGGTCGTTGATATAGAATAGGAAGAGGCTTGGTCCGAGGACTGATCCCTGCGGGACACCAGAGTCGACGCTCACAGATGTAGACCTCTTTCCTTCTACGACGACTGACTGTGAACGTCCTAAGAGCCAGTTCTGGATCCATGTATTGATCCTGCCTTGGATGCCGTACTCATGGAGCTTATGGACGAGTAGGCTGTGATTAACCATGTCGAAATCCATGATAAGGGCATCTGTCTGTTGGCCCGAGTCAAAGCATAGGAGACATAGCAAAAACTTCAAATTAGACTACACTAGCCATACACAACTAAATAGGACTAAACAAATCAACTTAATGCGCGAAACGACCCGGGCGCACATGATTTAGAACGAAACGACCCGATAACTCTGTGGATTAGCCAGATCATCCTCGATAATCCACAAGTTACTATCGCTTTCGCTCTCTGCACCCCTGGAATATGTCATAGTAAAATAAAAGGCTCAGTACTCATCTCGTGGGTGAGACGAAAAGACTAGTTTGATCCTATGACGTACATCAAAAGAATCTCGCGGTTGCGGAACGGTAAAAATTGACAGACTTTGAAGTCGGATGTTGCTCCTTTGTAATCTTCAAAGGACAGGTATCAGTCTAGCGATTGGTCAGATTTTTAACTGCGACCAATCCAACAGCTGTCTTTGTGCATTCAATTTTGCTATGACATATTCCAGGGGTGCAGAAAGTGAGCATAACCCCTCTGGAGTGTCGAGGATGCAGCCAGATTTCCCGGCGCCCAAGTACATATTTACTGCACACTTCTACCATAATATATAACTTTGGATTGAGAGAGTTAACATTAGCCTATATTTATTTAATTGTTTAGGTGACTCGCTTTTCATTAGCTAAACCACGTAACTTACAGTTTTTATACGCTTCTGTCTCATTTCTGTTTTGTTTGGGGTCAAATCTTGCATTTTGAAAAGCTGAAAATGATTGTGAATGCTGTGTTGTACTCCAAACCTGACACTTATGTGTAACAAGCTTTTGTAAGTCTTTCTTTGGTAAAGATGATCTCAAAATATTAGTAAAACATCTTGAAAACATATGGAAATTCATCATTTACACACGCGTTAAAACGGAAATGCCACCATTTTAAAACGGAAGCGGAAACTAGATCGTTACCTTAACAACACTGACATTCATCCGGGCCTGTGTTTGTTGTTGCTTGACTACCACACCAGTTGTTGACTCCATGATCAACCGTGTGTTGTGTTTCATGCGTACAGTATAATAGACTATTGCAGTGAGATAAAGTAAGGCCGAAAGGCGCACGATAAAACATAAAGATGCCACAGGAAACGTTAAGAGCCAAGACTAAGTATTCAAAGGAGGCTAATGACAAATGCATCATACCGAGATGCCAACCTTTTACAGTTCAGGCTATGAGAAAAGGATGTGAGGTAAGGTGGTGAAATAAGGATTGAATGTTTATCATTGTGTGTTGATCTCGTAACATAGGTATTCAAGATTTGTTTAAACGAATCAAGGAACTAACAATGACCATAATTATAATGATTTCAACAGTTAATACCGTACTGTACGGTAGCAGGTTGGTGACCAAGTTCGGGCTACAGAAACTAGGCCTACCGGGTTCCAAAACTTAACTACTACAGTAGTCTTGATCTAATACTCACCAATTCTAGTGTCCTAGCCATTAAATTGGAATCTGCCGAATAAACGAATGCGAGGAAAGTAAAACAATGTATTTTTTAGCAACAACGTGTATATAGTCTTTAATTTTATATGAAAAACTTTCATTACAATGACAAACTCTTCAGTCCTGTTGCCATTGAACGACGCCATTGCCAGACCTGCCAAACATTGCTAAGTGTAAGGTGACAGTACCAAAGTCGGATCACCAAACCATCATCTTATTCAATCATTGAAAAATCTGAGGAGGAATTATATTCAATTATGGTTGTATCAAAGGAAGAATATCGATGGGTGTTCTTACAAACGAAATTAGCATCGGGGGCTAACTTAAGATATTTATAGAACACTCTGAAGTCACCTATAAGCTCTCTGTTTTTTTGCGAATGTCAGGACCCAAATCGGATCAAGACTTGAATATTGCAGTGCCTAACGCTTCAAATGAATATTTTTTTGTCAGCATATTAACGATGACCTTTATAATTTCTATTCATGACAAAAAGCATTTCTATAGTGTGAATTTATTCCTATAGTCCAAAACAGAATGCATGCATAGTCGTCGCACGCGCCATTTTTTTAAAAAGAAATCAAAACACTGACATTTGAGTTTGAATTCCGTTTCCTTGTGCTGGTTGAACTTAAAAACTAATCATCTGTAGACAAAAAATGGTGCATGGCTATCTATTCTAAGACAACATCATTTTCAAAATGATTTTTATATACAATGAGCGTCATATCAAAAAAGATGGACATAATCTAGTAAATCAAAATCAATTGACAGTTAGAATACAGAATCAACCACATTTTAACGACAGAAATTTACAATAAACCACTCAATTATTTCAATTTCCTGCAGATAGCTTGCATTGTTGCATTTAGGTTCCACATCAGTGACAACACAACCTGTCATTGAGAGAAAAATTTGGAAGTGACTGTTTATTACTTTTAAACTAGAGAATTAAAATCTATGGTTGACGAATTAAATCAAATACGAAAACAGATGTTGACTAATAACATATATCTGGAATAGATATTATGCTAGACAAATACATAAAATTCATTTTATGATCATCAACAATTACTTCATTTATCAATTCTTCAATTTCAGACTGATGTCGGCATGCCTCCGATGGCAGGTGCCTTTAGAGCAAGAAATAAGTCAACCGCCACATCATTTCATAAGTTCTACGAGAGGGGAGATTTCCCAATAGCCTTAGAACATGACACAAAAGGCAATAAGATTGCATGGAAGGTATAAATGATGTTCACTGGTAAAGTTATTACAATCTGAGAGTGCTGTATTCCATGTATATAAATAACCCTTTTATAATGGAACTGGCTAAAAATGTACGCTGCTTTGTTAGATAAAAACAAAGCAAGCATTATAAAGATAGCATAATACTTTAATAGGCGACTTTATTTGGAAAGTGATAAACCTGTAATCCCTAATGTCTAAACTATTCTCTTTTCATTTGAATGTCCTACATGATGTATTGTCACACCCTGTTATCGGTTAACAAAATCTCTTGCCAGATGTTAGATGTTGGCAGTGGAATTTTTAAGGTTTTACTGAGACCCTTTCAAAAAACTAGCATTATATATTGATCAAAATTGTTTCTCTTTTTAGGTTGAGATTGAGAAACTTGACTATCACCATTATCTTCCACTGTTTTTCGATGGATTATGTGAAACTGATCATCCTCACGAGTTCTTTTCAAGACAAGGAGTTCACGACATGTTAGAGCATGGAGGGTCAAAAATACTGCCTGTTATTCCTCAACTTATCATTCCTCTCAAAAGTAAGGAGCTAAATTTCACAATTTCAAGTATGCTTTGCAAATATGTACATTTTCTAAATGTCATGAATTCTAACATCAAACATGTATAATATAGATTACACAAGGTTTTAGTCAAACCAACTATCAATTATAAAATTTAAACTGATAACCACAACTAGTAATAGCAAGTATGGTTATTGACATTATCTCTTAGAAAGTGTAGTTATTTGCAAAGTTAAAACATCAAGCAGATGTACAAAAATATTGCGATACAGCAATATATGTTTTATATATATCTCTGTATTGCAGGCAAAACGTTATGCCTGTGTATTGCCATATTCCAATAAAGTGTGACAGCCCTAAAATAGTCTTACTAAATCACCTCATCAATTACGGAATGCTTTTGATAATGAATTATAACCATGATGATTGGGTGTATGGGGTCATACCTGCCTGACCACGTGGGTTTTCTCAGTGAACTCCATTTTCCTCCTACAATAAGACCCCACATGCTAACATCCAGGCCAACAAGATTGATTATAACTTGTTTCATACTTGTTGTAAAATAGATACAGTTTATATTATGTATATATGTTTCTATTAGAAACATTTGACATATATACATCAGTAGAATGATATGTACATAATTGACAGGTATTATGAGGTATACTGAAGGTATGTTATTATGTTTACAGTATATGACCTTGTTTATGTATGTTACTATGTCTACATGGGTTACTAGGTTTATGTATGTTACTATGTCTACATGGGTTACTACATTAACATCTGCTACTAGGTTTATGTATGTTACTAGGTTTACATATGTTACTATGTTTACATATGTTACTAGGTTTATATATGTTACTGTTTACAAATGTAACTATGGTTACAGATGTAATAATATCAGCTTTTTTCCTAATTTTTACTTGCTTTTGTGCAGATGCCTTGAACACAAGAAAAAAACCTGTAGTGTGCACCACGCTGAAAGTGCTGCAGCACTTGGTGGTGTCAGCAGACATGGTCGGGGAAGCACTGGTGCCTTACTACAGACAGATCCTCCCAATCCTCAATATATTTAAAAACAGCAATGGTAGGTTTTTATTTGATTAGAAATTGGTAGACAATTCGGGAAGTTTAAACAATATCTGCGAATTAAAATTAAAATGTTCAAATTAACAAAAATATTACATGACAAAAGGATTTAATTAGTTGCTGGAGTGAGGTTAGTACTCAGTAGTTGATATAATTTTTCCAATCACATAAACAATTAATTAAAAATTTTCAACAAACTATATACCCGGTATATACATTTCTAAATAACCATGTAATTGATTGCTTGCAGTGAATTCTGGTGACGGTATTGACTACAGCCAGCAGAAGAGGGAAAATGTTGGAGATCTCATCCAAGAAACACTGGAGAGCTTTGAGAGGCACGGTGGAGAGGATGCATTTATTAATATCAAATACATGGTTCCAACATATGAATCCTGTATGCTAAATTGATAAGTTTCATATTGTACAAGTGTGAAATAAGTAACTTTTACATTTGGAAGACGTTTGATCAAACTGGAACTATTGGAGAGTTTGTTAGCTTTACAGAGTTACCGGCTTACTAAGATTTACATGGATATACCATAATACCATCATATTGAAAACTTAACAGAAAAACTAAGTACAAGACAACTCTCTTGCATAGTTTTTTTTTTTTCAGGTCTTTCTCCAGTCAACTAATTATTAGGAAATGTGTGTGTATCATTGAAACACCCAAGTGTATATTGCAGCCATTAGTTGTTTGCCACTGAAGTTTGTGTAAAATCTGAGATGGCTGTTTTATAATCAGTACTAAGTTTCACCCTCACCCTATGATGTTTTTTCTCGTGTCAGATACATGAACAGTGAATGTCCTCTTTGTTTTTAATTCAGGTTTGTAAAGTTGTACCGACTACACCATTACTCAGATTTTAAATTGGTAATATGAAACTGCAGTCCTGTTTTATCTTTTATGTAAAAATTTCAAGTTGACAAGTATTTTGTCAAAAGATGCTCACAAATTGGCATCCATACATTTTGACAAGTACCAAGTTTGTGCATGGAAATATTTGATAAAAAGTGATTTGTCAAATTACTTTTATAATCATTTTGTGCTTCATTGGTTTGAAACACATCAGTACACGTTGTGTATCAGTTCATCTATGTATATATAAAGCTTCATCCTCTCTATCAGCTGGATAAGTCGTGTATTTCTGCTATGTGAATTTAAAACTAAACATTCTGCTCTATATCCTTATAGATTAAGAAACAAGACTGTCAAGGCTACAGCTGTGTAAATGACTCCATTTGTTACATTCTTGTGTTGACTGTGTTATAAAGAACACACAGCCATATTTAGTATAGGACCTGTACCTGAGAACACGATAATATGAAGTCACATGTTTTTGATTTGTATAGATAAGCTTGCTGGTGATATAATTGATCCTATATTAAATAATTATCAATACATGTCTCTGGTGTTCTATGTCATTAGTGTATTTATCAACGTTTTCTGTCGCCAACCAGAGATTCTTTACCAGGACCAGTTAATGGTAACAGCCAAGGTATACGAGGGGAAAACTGCCTTACTGGCAAGCTAGCTTTCCAGTGACGTAGTATGACTCTGGGACTCACTCACTAGTTCTGCAACATCGAATGTGGTCCGTAGCTGGATGGGTGACTATAACATTGATGTTATTGGCACCAAGTCACTATAACATTGATAGTATTGGCATCAAGTCACTATAACATTGATATTATTGGCATAAAGTCACTATTACATTGATATTATTGGCATCAAGTCACTATAACATCAATGTTATAGTGACTTTATGCCAATAATATCACTGTTATAGTGACTTGATGTTAATAATATCAATGTTATAGCGACTTGATGCCAATAATATCCCATGTTATAGTGACTTGATGTCGATAATATCAATGTTATAGAGCCTTGATGTCAATAATATAAATGTTATAGTGACTTGCTGCCAAAAATATCAATGTAATAGTTACTTTATGCCAATAATATCACTGTTATAGTGACTTGATGTCGATAATATCAATGTTATAGAGACTTGATATCAATAATATCAATGTAATAGAGACTTTATGCCAGTAATATCAATGTTATAGCGACTTGATGCCAATAATATCCCATGTTATAGTGACTTGAAGCCAAAAATATCAATGTAATAGTGACTTTATGCCAATAAGATCAATGTTATAGACTTGCTGTCAATAATATCAATGCTATAGTGACTTGATGTCAACAATATCAATGTTATAGTCACTTGCTGCCAATAATATCAATGTAATAGAGACTTTATGCCAGTAATATCAATGTTATAGAGCCTTGATGTCAATAATATCTATGTTATAGTGACTTGAAGCCAAAAATATCAATGTAATAGTTACTTTATGCCAATAATATCACTGTTATAGTGACTTGATGATCCATGTTATAGTGACTTGATGTTAATAATATCAATGTTATTGTGACTTGATGCCAATAATTATAGACTGTTGAAGTGACTTTATTTCCGTTTATATCCTGTTGAAGTGACTTTATATCCGTTCATATCCTGTTGAAGTGACTATATATCCGTTTATATCCTGTCGAAGTGACTTTATATCCGTTTATATCCTGTTGAAGTGACTATATCTCCATTGGCATCAAGTCACTATAGCATTGATATTATTGACAGCAAGTCTATAACATTGATCTTATTGGCATAAAGTCACTATTACATTGATATTTTTGGCAGCAAGTCACTATAACATTGAGATTATTGACATCAAGTCCCTATAACATTGATATTATTAACATCAAGTCACTATAACAGTGATATTATTGGCATAAAGTCCCTATTTCATTGATATTATTGGCAGCAAGTGACTATAACATTGATGTTATTGGAACCAAGTCACTATAACATGGATATCAAAGGCACCATATCATTATAACATGGATCATCAAGTCACTATAACATTGATATTATTGACATCAAGTTACTATAACATTGATATTATTGACATCAAGTCTATAACATTGATATTATTGACATCAAGTCTCTATAACATTGATATTATTGGCATCAAGTCACTATTACATTGATATTTTTGGCATCAAGTCACTATAACATTGATATTTTTTGACATCAAGTCACTATAACATTGATATTATTGACATCAAGTCACTATAACATTGATATTATTGGCATCAAGTCACTATAACATTGATATTATTGGCATCAAGTCACTATAAAACTATTAAAGGAGGCACAGTAGTCCAGTGGTAGGAAGCCGGGCGCATGACCGAAGGGTTGCAGGTTTGCGCCACGGCACAGCAATGTGTTGTACCTTTGAGCAAGATACTTTATTCTGCTTGTTCCAGTCTATTCAGCTGTAAATGAGTATGTGGTTGGGCAGTGCTAGAATTGTTGAATGCTAGCTGTTTGCGCCGAAATGGCAGTTCCAGCTGTATGCTCCCCAGGGAGTTGAGAAAGGGATTGGCTGGTTGCAAAGGCCCTATAACCACGGATAATAATTTGTGAACCGCTTTGAGACGACCTACGAACTAGGTAGGATAAAGCGGTATGTAAGAACCTCCAATTATTATATTACTATTATAACATGGATATCAAAGGCACCAAGTCACTATAACATGGATATCAAAGGCACCATATCACTATAACATGGATCATCATAGGCACCAAGTCACTATAACATGGATCATCATAGGCACCAAGTCACTATAACACAGTATCTAAATGGCATCAGATCACTTTGTTGGTGATGTCATTGGCATCAAATCACTTCAAGAAAGATCGTTATGTAATGTACATTTCCATTTATATCCTGTTGAAGTGACTTTATTTCTGTTTATAGCCTGTTGAAGTGACTTTATATCCGTTTATATCCTGTTGAAGTGACTTTATTTCTGTTTATAGCCTGTTGAAGAGACTTTATATCCGTTTATATCCTGATGAAGTGACTTTATATCCGTTTATTATAAGCCTGTTGAAGTGACTATATATCCGTGTATAGCCTGTTGAAGTGACTTTATATCCGTTTATTATAAGCCTGTTGAAGTGACTTTATATCCGTTTATATCCTGTTGAAGTGACTTTATATCTGTTTATTATAAGCCTGTTGAAGTGACTATATATCCATTTATAGCCTGTTGAAGTGACTATATATCCGTTTATTATAAGCCTGTTGAAGTGACTATATATCTGTTTATAGCCTGTTGAAGTGACTTTATATCCGTTTATAGCCTGTTGAGGTGACTTTATTTCCGTTTATATCCTGTTGAAGTGACTTTATATCCGTTTATTATAAGCCTGTTGAAGTGACTTTACATCCGTTTATATCCTGTTGAAGTGACTTTATATCCGTTTATTATAAGCCTGTTGAAGTGACTATATATCCATTTATAGCCTGTTGAAGTGACTATATATCCGTTTATTGTAAGCCTGTTGAAGTGACTATATATCTGTTTATATCCTGTTGAAGTGACTTTATATCCGTTTATTATAAGCCTGTTGAAGTGACTTTATATCCGTTTATAGCCTGTTGAAGTGACTTTATATCCGTTTATATCCCGTTGAAGTGACTTTATTTCCGTTTATATCCTGTTGAAGTGACTTTATATCCGTTTATATCCTGTTGAAGTGACTTTATATCCGTTCATATCCTGTTGAAGTGACTTTATTTCCGTTTATATCCTGTTGAAGTGACTTATATCCGTTTATAGCCTGTTGAAGTGACTTTATATCCGTTTATATCCTGTTGAAGTGACTTTATTTCCGTTTATATCCTGTTGAAGTGACTTATATCCGTTGATATCCTGTTGAAATGACTTTATATCCGTTTATAGACGCTGAAGTGACTTTGTTTCCGTTTATAGCCTGTTGAAGTGATGACATTTGATGTAAACAGATTGATCCCTGACATCTTTATGAAAGAGACTTGATGCAATGATATGTCTGTTTAAGTAACAAGATGAAAATGGCATTTTTAGCTCTTAACTCACCTGGCACAAAGTGCAACTGAGTTTATGGTTTTGGTAGTGCATCTGTCATCCTTGTTTGATTTTTTTTTCCTTGAAGAAATTTTCAATAATAATGCAAGCCCTTGCAGGGTGATTGTATTTTGCCAGAAGCTTGGTGCCTGGGATATATCAGTGCTTTAACGCTTCAATAAATAAATGACTCTGCTGTCAGGGACAAATATGTACAACAAGTTCTTCTGAATAACCAAAACGCTTGGGTGATAATGTTAAGCCAGTAGAATACTGGGATGGAGTGCTGCAAACTTTCCTGAAATACACTACCTAGACTTACTTTTAAGGTCACAGGCACCAAATATGTAAAAATGATAAAACTTCGGCAACTTCTTCTGAATAACCAGGAGACCCAGGGCAATCATGCTTGGGCAGTAACATTGTGCATACTATACCGGTAATGGAATGACCCTGATCTACTTAAAAGGTCACAAAGGTAAAAAAAACACCTAAACTTTTAAGGAACTTATTCTGAATAACTAAGAGGCCCAGAGTACTGGTATTTGGCAAGTACAAATGATATTCAATTGACTTTATGACACTAGCATCCCTCTCCATCCCCTGTTGAAGTGTCTGGATGCCAATGATAATCACTGTAATTGTGACTTGATGCAAATGATGTCCAGATAAATAGATTGATACCAATGACATCACTTTTAATGTGGTTTATCTCAATGACCTGCCTGTAAAAGTGTCTCAACGCTAATTACATCCTGATTAAAGTGACTTGATGCTCATGGCATCACTAACAGTGACTTGATGCCAATGATATCATGTAAAAGTGTTTTGATACAAATGACTAAAAGATATGGATTAATTAGGTTGCCTTACAAGCATCAGCTGTAGGGAATTTCCCTCTAGCTCAGCGGTAGAGCATCAGGCTGGAGAGCCAAGGGTCGAGGTTGGAGCCCCAGCGACGGCACTATCTTTATCCCTCTTCCTATTACATGACTTCACTGTAACAGTATTTGATGTCAATGAGTCCCGTTTATGATACATTATGCCAGTGTTTTATTGAATCACTGCAAGCAATAACTGTTAAAATGGCGAAATGCATGGCATCACTGTTAAATGATTTGGTGCCAATGACATATCCCTGTGAACATGACAAGAAAACCCGAAGTCAAGTAAAAGTATGGCAATGCTATGCCTGTTTGACATGGAGTCCAACTTGAGAAGAAATTTAAATATATGAAAATGTACCCTGTTTTATTGACTTGATGCTAATTATGACTTAATGCTAATTTCATGTATATTCATGTAACAGGGACTTGATGCTAACTGTATCCCTATTATAATGAGTCGCTGCTAATTATATCACTGAAACAGTGACATGATGCCAATGATATCCCTGTAACAGTGACATGATACCAAATATATCACTGTTAAAATGACTTGATGCCAATGATATCATTGTTACAATGACTTGATGCCAATGATATCACTGTCACAATGACTTGATGCCAATGATATCGCTGTAACAGTGACTTGATGCCAAAAACATCGCTGAAACAGTGACTTGATGCCAATTATATCGATGTAACAGTGTCTTGATGCCAATAATATAACTGTAATATTGACTTTATGCCAATTATATCACTGTAGCAGTGACCTGATGCCAATAATATAACTGTAATACATTGTAGTGACTTTATGCCAACAATATCACAGAAACAGTGACTTGATGCCAATAATATCACAGAAACAGTGACTTGATGCCAATTGTATCACAGAAACAGTGACTTGATGCCAATAATATCACAGAAACAGTGACTTGATGCCAATAATATAAGTGTAACAGTGACTTGATGCCAATAATATAACTGTAACAGTGACTTGATGCCAATAATATAACTGTAACAGTGACATGATGCCAATAATATAACTGTAACAGTGACGTGATGCCAATAATATAACTGTAACAGTGACATGATGCCGAATATATCGCTTTTACAGTAACTTGATGCCAATTATATCGCTGTAGTAATGACTTGATGCCAACTATATCAATGTAACAGTGATTTGATGCTAATCATATCACTTTTACAGTGACTTGGTACAAATTATATCGTTTTTTACTGTGACCTAATACCAATTATATCGCTTTAACAGTGACTTGATGCCTATTATATCGCTTTTACAGTGACTTGGTCCCAATTATATCGTTTTTACTGTGACCTAATACCAATTATATCGCTTTAACAGTGACTTGATGCCAATGATATCACTGTTACAGTGACTTGATGCCAATGATATCACTGTTACAGTGACTTGATGCCAATTATATCACCCTTAAATTGACTTGATGCCAATTATATCACTGTAACTGTGACTTGATGCCAATAATATAACTGTAACAGTGACTTGATGCCAATAATATAACTGTAACAGTGACTTGATGCCAATAATATAACTGTAACAGTGACTTGATGCCAATAATATAACTGTAACAGTGACTTGATGCCAATAATATAACTGTAACAGTGACTTGATGCCAATAATATAACTGTAACAGTGACTTGATGCCAATAATATAACTGTAACTGTGACTTGATGCCAATAATATAACTGTAACAGTGACTTGATGCCAATAATATAACTGTAACAGTGACTTGATGCCAATAATATAACTGTAACAGTGACGTGATGCCAATAATATAACTGTAACAGTGACATGATGCCGAATATATCTCTTTTACAGTAACTTGATGCCAATTATATCGCTGTAGCAATGACTTGATGCCAACTATATCAATGTAACAGTGATTTGATGCTAATCATATCACTTTTACAGTGACTTGGTACCAATTATATCGTTTTTACTGTGACCTAATACCAATTATATCGCTTTAACAGTGACTTGATGCCTATTATATCGCTTTTACAGTGACTTGGTCCCAATTATATCGTTTTTACTGTGACCTAATACCAATTATATCGCTTTAACAGTGACTTGATGCCAATGATATCACTGTTACAGTGACTTGATGCCAATGATATCACTGTTACAGTGACTTGATGCCAATTATATCACCCTTAAATTGACTTGATGCCAATTATATCACTGTAACTGTGACTTGATGCCAATAATATAACTGTAACAGTGACTTGATGCCAATAATATAACTGTAACAGTGACTTGATGCCAATAATATAACTGTAACAGTGACGTGATGCCAATAATATAACTGTAACAGTGACATGATGCCGAATATATCTCTTTTACAGTAACTTGATGCCAATTATATCGCTGTAGCAATGACTTGATGCCAACTATATCAATGTAACAGTGATTTGATGCTAATCATATCACTTTTACAGTGACTTGGTACCAATTATATCGTTTTTACTGTGACCTAATACCAATTATATCGCTTTAACAGTGACTTGATGCCAATGATATCACTGTTACAGTGACTTGATGCCAATAACATAACTGTTACAGTGACTTGATGCCAATGATATCACCGTTAAATTGACTTGATGCCAATGATATCACTGTAACAGTGACTTGATGCCAATAACATAACTGTTACAGTGACTTGATGCCAATGATATCACTGTTACAGTGACTTGATGCCAATTATATCACTGTAATAGTGACGTGATGTCAGTTATATCACTGTAACAGTGACTTGATGCCAATGATATCACTGTTACAGTGACTTGATGCCGATGATATCACTGTTACAGTGACTTGATGCCAATTATATCACCGTTAAATTGACTTGATGCCAATGATATCACTGTAACAGTGACTTGATGCCAATAACATAACTGTTACAGTGACTTGATGCCAATGATATCACCGTTAAATTGACTTGATGCCAATGATATCACTGTAACAGTGACTTGATGCCAATAACATAACTGTTACAGTGACTTGATGCCAATGATATCACTGTTACAGTGACTTGATGCCAATGATATCACCGTTAAATTGACTTGATGCCAATGATATGACTGTAACAGTGACGTGATGTCAGTTATATCACTGTAACAGTGACGTGATGTCAGTTATAAATATCACTGTAACAGTGATTTGCAGTAGATTACACCAATTTGAATGGGTTTTATTTCATTGTGGCAGATCATGTACAATGATACCGTGACATATATTACCTGCTTTACACTGTGATCAAAACACGGAAGTTACAGATGCGTTATTATGTCATTTAATATCTATTTAAGACCACGGAATTCGATTCGATCACTTTATAATTCTGTAGTCATATATATGTATCGGAACTAGATTGGATCGTCGGTGACCAGAAAGCTCAATTGGTAGAGCGTCCGTCAAGAGTTCGGAGGGTCCCAGGTTCGAACCCCGGTCTGGCCGTGCATTTTCCCTCTTCTGTTACAGTGGTGCCTGTGACCAACCCTTGTGTCAAGCGTTTTGTGTATGCTTGGCAAGGGTTTCCCGAAACTGGGTTGTAAATAGTTGTGTCTTCGGGGGCGAAGACTTAGAAAAGGGAGGAAGACATTGCATATTTCAGAATAGGGGCATTAGCATGTGTGTGTCAAATACTTAAATCTACTACTAGTCATTTTGATCGTGGTTATAAATATCCAACGCATGTTAGAGTATATGTTAATTGGTTATTATACGAGTCCTTTTCTGTTCTCGTGATCTTTTTTTAAAGAAATATGTCTCGATGAAAACGACATTGTCCAGGCCACTTGTAGCCGTGGGACAGGATCAATGTCTACAGAGCCGTCACTACGGGTGCTTGTATGTAAACACATATCAACGTGTAACGTAATACACAAATGGGAGTATTGGACAGACGCCAGGTAAGGAACGGTGTTCTAGCTTACCTGGACAGGTGATAAGGGTGTAAACAGAGACGAACACGTATATATCATCTGGGGTGTAAACGAATATAGTGGTCACAAAACTGGACAAACGCTTGAGACTGCTGAACTGATCCCAGAGGTGCTCAATGGGATTGAGATATGACCAATGTTGCCGCGTGCGACATGAGCGCCTGCGTTATTTTGCTGACAAGTACCGCCATTTGTCACTGAAAATATAACAACATGTGGACCAAGATCTGTTCGCAGTAACGGTGAGCGTTCAGACCACAGGGACCTGCTAATTTGTTACAGCTATATTTGGAGTAATAAGGTGTTCAGAGTCTTATATGTGATCATTGGGGGTGTCATTTTACCAAAAGTCGATATAAACCCCTAAAACATATAACATTATTCTTAACACCTTAGTTTAGGTCCAAATAAAGCTGTAACAAATGATCTGTCCCTTGGTTCAGACTACCGTCGACGATCACAAAGCCTATGCGCCCAATGTTCGACATCCCACCCAACACCATGACGCTTCCTCCATCGCCAAAACGATCCTGACGTAACATGACGCTTCCATCGCCAAAACGATCCTGACGTAACATGACGCTTCTATCGCCTAAACGATCCTGACGTAACATGACGCTTCCTCCATCGCCAAAACGATCCTGACGTAACATGACGCTTCTATCGCCTAAACGACCCTGACGTAACATGACGCTTCTATCGCCTAAACGACCCTGACGTAACATGACGCTTCCTCCATCGCCAAAACGATCCTGACGTAACATGCCGCTTCCATCGCCTAAACGATCCTGACGTAACATGACGCTTCCATCGCTAAAACGATCCTGACGTAACATGCAGGCGTCCTTGTAACGTTCATCACGCCAACGATACACTCGCGTTCTGCCATCTGAGCGATTGAGTAAATGTTGTTCAGTTCAGTTTCAGTTTCTTTATTTCAGTGAGCCATCCGACACATAGGTTAAATATCAAACAACTACATCATGTAATACATGTACAAGAGATTATATATAGAGAATAATACATGCCTTTTTCCATATCACACCCAGTATCAACCCGAGACTGCAATATCAGCCCAAGGGCCGAAGGCTCGAGGGCTGATATTGGTCGAGGGTTGATACTGGGGGTGATATGGAAAAAGGCTTGTTTTATTCTGTTTATTACATACTTACTAATAAAACCTACTATCTTATGATTTATTTTTATTTTTGAAATATTGAAAAACGGTTTTTTTTTCGAAAATGGGTGTGATACGGGTTTTGCGGGCTGATACGGCTTTTGGGGTGTGATACGGCGGGGGCTGATACGGGTTTTGGGGTGTGATACGGCGAGGGCTGATATGGGTTAGAGAAATTGTCGTATCGCATATACAAAAAAACTGTATTTATTAGTAAGTATGTAATAAATACTAGTATACACGTTATATATATACTTTAAATTGATTAAGTGGAGAGTGAGCTTACAAAGTACACAAGTAGTTTTCCGTATCAGACATTGATTTCTCTACGTTTCCTCGTAGCACAATGTAAATACTTTCCAAGATTACATAATTCTTTTACATTATTAGTACTCAATAATTTCGTTAACTTAAAAACATTAGGACTTCTGTGATATAATCGCTTGATATATTTACATCATTATCATCATCATCATCATCATCATCATCATCATCATCATCATCATCTTCCTGGACAGGAGCTGACCCTTAGGGGTTAGCTGCTCAAGCGACATGGTGCGCATGTCTCGAACCGCCAGTTAAAAAAATCAAAATAGCTAGACGTTTAAAGTGGCTCACTATGTGACAGCTATGAACTGTGTTACATAAAAATATAAAATGTTGTTCTGGTATCCGGCAATGCAGGTTCAGTGGTGTATTCCTGAAAGGTCCTCTGGTCGTAATGAGGACTGGAAGGATTCCACTGAAGGGGCAGTCTTGTTGTTACTGGGAATGTGGTTCCAGGTTATGATGGTCCGGGGAAGAAAGGTGTTCTGATAGGTGTCAGTCTTGACCGAGATTTACTTCAACCTGTCGCTGGTGGCTCCATAGGTCCTTGCATCTGCCTGCCTGATCTTATCGCTGAACTCCACGTCAACAATGTTGTTGATGATCTTGTATAACAAGTTGCCCTGGCCCCTGCCCTCCTTACTACTAGGGGTTCCCATCTCAGATGACGCAGTATGGCCGTCATGCTACCTTCATCTCTGGAGTAGTTCTGCGTGGTAAATCTTGCAGCCTGCTTTAGGACTCTCTCCATCATCTCGATATGTTGGACTTGATAGGGGTCCCATACTCCTCCAGCGTATTCCATTATGGGACGAACTAGGGTTGTATACGTTCTTGCCCTAACTTCCTCTGGGCAGGCTCGGAGGTTCCTTCAGAGAAAGCCTACTGACCTAGCTGCCTTCGATGATGTAGCACTGATGTGAGGATGCCTGGAGAGGCGGCCATGCGAGACCCAGTTGGTGAAAACCATTGACGACTTTGCCGAGGGCATTGACAGTGGAAAGCAGACAGACATCGTTCTTTTGGACTTCTCTAAGGCCTCCGACAAGTTCCCACACCAACGCCTCCCCCACAAGCTCCATCACTATGGGATCCGAGGTAACATACACCAATGGATTAGGAACTTTTTAGACATCAGAAAACAACGCGTTATCGTCGAAGGGAGCGGATCATCAGAAGCAGACGTACTACCAGGAGTACCCCTGGGCACTGTGATCGGCCCCTTGCTGTTCCTGCTGTATATACATGTAAATGACCTGCCGGAGGTAGTGAAATCCAACATCCGGTTATTTGCAGATGACTGCGTTATCTACCGAAAAATACATTCTTCCAGAGACAGCGTCTACCTCTGCAAGTTAGGTTCTGTTCAAGTGGTAGTTGGTTTTCCGGATGTTCCTTCTACGAGGTACGCGCATGATGACGCACTTGTCCGGGTTAAAGGCCATCTGCCAATCGCGTGTCCACTTGTGGAGGGCGTTGAGATCGTCCTGTAGCTTGACGCTGTCTCTGGAAGAATGTATTTTTCGGTAGATAATGCAGTCATCTGCAAATAACCGGATGTTGGATTTCACTACCTCCGGCAGGTCATTTATATACAGCAGGAACAGCAAGGGGTCGATCACAGTGCCCTGGAGTCTCCTGATAGTACGTCTGCTTCTGATGATCCGCTCCCTTCGACAATAACGCGTTGTTTTCTGCTGTCTAAAAAGTTCCTAATCCATTGGTGTATGTTACCTCGGTTCCCATAGTGATGGAGCTCGTGGAGGAGGCGTTGGTGTGGGAACTTGTCGAAGGCCTTAGAGAAGTCCAGAAGAACGATGTCTGTCTGCTTTCCACTGTCAATACCCTCGGCAAAGTCGTCAATGGTCTTCACCAACTGGGTCTCGCATGGCCGCCTTTTCCGGAATCCGTGCTGGGTGTCAGACAGAATCTGTTCTTCAACCAGGTTTTCCATGATGGAGCTATGTAGGATGTGTTCGATTAACTTTGAACATATCGTAGTCAATGACACTGGTCTGTAGTTAGCAGCGCTGAACTGATCACTCTTCTTGAAAACAGGAACGACATGGGCTACTTTCCATGCATCCGGCACAGCGGTTGAGTCGAGTGATAACTGGAACATCATCCTTAGGACACTTCGACAGGTGTTATTTCCTCCTGTTGCTCCTTGAGTAGCCTTGCTGGTATGGCGTCCTGTCCTGAAGCCTTGTGAGGCTTAAGTCCTCCGAGATGCTTAAATACTCCCGCTCTGTCACCCCAATGTCTCGCATGTCGAGGTTTCGATGGTGACCCATGGATGGCGTAGTGGTCATGTCTTCACTGGTAAAAATAGAGCTGAATTGGGAATTAAGGATTTCGGACCTAGTTCCAGCATCGCTGTACAGCAGGCCATCTCTCTTCGTTAAGGGTGCAACTCCCGAAGACTCCTGTCTTTTACTCTTTATAAAGGACCAGAATCGTTTTGGGTTCTGCTTACAGTCTGGACTGACGATGTTGTTAACATACTGGTTGTGGGTAGATCTGATCTTTCTCCTTGTCGCAGTTTTCAGATTATGGTATCTTCTCCAGTCCGGTCCTTTTTCTTGGCTTTGGCTTTGTGGTAGGCTCGGTCCCTACGTCTAATGAGTCGTCTGATGTCAGTGGCTCGGTCCCTACGTCTAATGAGTCGTCTGATGTCAGTGTTAATCCACGGGTTTGTATGGCACGATCTTGACAGCTTGCTGGGGACATTCTTAGACTGGATGTTGCTCTGGTTACAATGGAAGTCCTCACACATTTCACTGACGTCACCAAAGTTTTTCGTCATGAAGTCTCTAGTAAATAATGAGGCATCATCATGGAGGCCCTGCGTGTTAGCCTTGTTCCAGAGATGAATTGTACGCCGAGATGGCTTCAGACTGCTGGCAATGGTCTTGGAGTCGACAATGACAATGTCGTGGTTATCGACACCAGGTATGGTCTTACACTTAGATATGAAGGAGGGATTACTTGTTAGGAAGACATCGAGTATGTTGTTCCTTCTTGTAGGGGCTGTGACAATTTGTTCAAGGAACAGTTGGTATCCAGGTCCAGGTTCAGTTTACTTGTCTCCCTTGGGTATTGGTTCCCTGTAACTGTTAAAGTTTTCCAGTCTATAACTAACCGCCAAGGACCCGTGGAGCCACCAGTGGCAGCTTGGAGCAAATCCCAGTCAAGACTGACATCTATCAGAACTCCTTTCTTCCCCAGATCATCATAGACTCTTTAATCCTCTCAGCTAGGTCTTGATATAATGGACATTTTAGGATGAAGTGAAATTCATCTTCTATATCACCAGAAGCACAGCGAGTACATGATCTATTCTGTCGAACAACATTGTTCCGTGCCCACGCTTAGCGATTTCGGATATGACGCCGGATCAATTGATGAGGTACATGACACGATCAGAGAATGTAGCCCCATTTCGGCAAACCGACGGATTACAGGTTGTGGACTTAATACAATGCGACAGTGGCTGGAGATGTTTGGTGCAGTACTTGCCGTCGTTACTGTCCAATTACGCAGATGGCGTTAACAAGCAGATCCTTTATATCTACATTATGTCGATCGACCGTCGAATTCGTGGCTGTAAGCCTTCCCCAATGTTTAGATATAGTCATTCTGGCTCCACTAAACCCCAGGCGACCTCGGTGTACATAACTCCACCCTGTATCCTGTCAATGGTTCTGTCACGGATAACGACATCAAGCCGTGACTCACTGATTTGCATTGGACACCAAAGCAGCGATGTTTTCCTTGGTTACCCGATAGAAAGAATATAAGACTATTTCATGCCCAGGGCCCGTATTCATGAAACCGTTCTCGTGCTCAAGCATAGATGCTGTGCTCAAACCAACTTTCTTGCAACTCGCTGAAATCATGTCAAACGATCAAAAGTCAAATATAAACATTGAAAACAGTATTAGGCGTCAACTCTCTTCAAGGTTTTCCCAAATCATTGACCATATAAGATTTTCTTAGCAATTTAAAGACCGAACAAGAAATTCGACTTGAGCACAAAATCCATGCTTGAGCACGAGAACGGTTTCATGAATACGGGCCCTGGGGTGTAGGATAACAGTTTGGGAAATTCCACCCGCGGGGTTTTCAAATTTGGTAGGTTTTGTCAAATTTGAAAATCCCGAGGATGGTATTTCCCTATCCTAAACACTTAGGCATGAAAGAGTATTATTTTCTCTCATTCTACCTACCAGTATAAGCTCAGAAACCATGAAAATGCGTTTGGACATGCTACCATTTTGAAAATATCATTTTTCATCCGAGTTTTTCGACGAAAACGAATCTGTCAGCGAGATTAAGCATACCCAATATTTGCAAACAGAGTTTCCTCAAAAATATTAATCTCATGTTTCTAATGTACAGCGTAAATATAACGTAAAAGGTTTTAATTTCATCACGTCGCTTCTTCAGCATTGCGCCATTGATTTTTTTTTTCAAATTCGTGACGTCACGCCATTGTTGAACTATTGTGACTTCATGTTTGGTGAAATGGCGTTTTGGAATAATAGATTATTTCACCCCTATCCCCTTGACGTTTGTCACAAGCGATCGTTGACCATTGGGCTTAAAAGTTTTTTGGAAAACATGGTGTTTAGTTGAGTTTTTAAATGGAGCAATATATAAGATAGTAAAATCAAGAGGCCAGTCATGAGATCGCCTGTGACAAACGTAAACAGATAGGAGTTTTGCGCGGAGTAATACAATAAACCTTAAAACTACGTAGATTTTTTTTTAAAACAATCCTATCGTCATTGGCTTTTCCATTAGCACATTTACACTTGAAATGGTATTGTTATTCTCACAAAATTTTCTTGTAACTTTGTATTGATATGTTTATGAAGAACTATTTTCTTACGCGATCACTTTTGTGTGAACACTATTACCGGTTTCGGACGTCATCTGCCGCGAGCAGACGTTTTCTTTGTTTGAGAAAATACGTTCCCAAGTTCTGGGGAATTGGGAAAATCCATTCTCAAGTTTTTCTCAAGTTGTTCTCAAGTCGTTCTCAGATAAATGAATTGATCATGCTACCGGTATATAATAAGGTAGTATATAGATGATAAATATAGGATCTTACATGAGTTTCCATTTCATATGAGATTTATAAAACGAATCTAAGAATTTTTCAACTTAGCGAGCCTCTGGCGAGCTGAAATGAAAAATTAGTGACGAGTTTCATAAATTTCATATGAAATGAAAACGAGTGAAATATCCTTCTTATTACATAATCAAGATTTGAGGCATTTATTCGTGTAAAACGACAATTTGCATGCAACCTTGAAATGTAAAAAGCCGCCTTTTTGACTCCAATGCGTAAGTCTGTGACGTCATGTACTTGTCCTAGGCGTGACGTCACAATTGAAACAATTGAAACTTACAACCAATAATAGGGCTGATCATCCTCGATTTCCAGGGGTTACGCTCACTTTCGCTCTCTGTACCCCTGGAATTTGTCATACCTTTGAAGGCACGAAGATAGCTGTTTGATTGGTCCCAGGTGAAAAAAACACCTGACCAATCGCTAGGCTGATACCTGTCCTTGGAAGATTACAAAGAAGAGACTCCCGACTTCAAAGTCTGTCAATTATTACCGTTACGTGACCGCGAGATTCTTTTGATGTACATCAAAGGATCGAACTAGTCTTTTTTGTCTCATCAACAAGGTGGCGCACACCGAGCCTTCAAGTTTGCTATGACATATTCCAGGTTTGTAGAGAGCGAAAGTGAGCGTAACCCCTGGATATCGAGGATGAGGGCTGATAGGTCATATTACATGGGTAAATACGCAAAAAATATGACATGAGTATATTCAAACATTATGTGATATGCGGATACACCAGTCCAGGGTTAGTGAAAGAAATGTCTTACACCCCTTTCTTACCCTGGACCAGAGACGTATATATAGATTACATATAAATCTATAACCTGTAACTGAGCGAGATCGAGTTATTTCAGTAGAGGGCTGAGATTCTTTGACATAATCTTAGAATCTTAGCCCGAGACTGAGATAAACCGATTTTGCTCAGTTACAGGTAATAGTTTTTTAAGCTACATTTGAATGCTTCCGCCAAAAATGTAGTCCGTCCTTACAAAGAGGACAACTTTTTTCACAGTGAAGATTATATTTTATCTACCATATCAGATATCAAACTACGTTATGTTCATCGAAATGATACGCATAACGACAAAACAGAATATATCTAATACAGATTGTCAATTTCGAGCCGTCAATGCGTTGATGAATACATGGCTGTATAAACACTCCGGCCTTCCACGCAGGCGGCCGGGGTTCGATTCCCGAAGTCGTCGTACGCATGGATATTCAGAGAAAGTGTTTTTCCCCTGCCCACACAACTCCAACAACCCAGGTGGAGTATATATTGGTCTGGGGTTGATGTTGCGGTGTCTGTGCTGTAGCATTCAAGTGAGGTGGCACAATAAATCATGCCGTTGGAAGCACGGTCCCGCTACAAACAGAACACATTACATCTCCAACACATACGCAGGCATATAGACATAGGGAGATATTAGCAAAATGGCATAGGACTAGTAGTAAGCGCCTGATAAGGCAGCTTATGTGAATTCCGAAAATAAATGTATTGATTTATATATGTATATGCTAATTACATTAATTGTATATCTATGTACTGTAAAGCGCTTTAGAGTGGCTTATGTTAGCTAGATAGGGCGATATATCAAATGCTGTATATTATTATTATTATAAAAATTCCGCGAAATATTACGTAAAGGTACAAGACAGATCGTACAAGACAAGATAAAGAAATCAAGTATTGGGTATGACGTGGGATATCTCTGTCTGAAGTGCAATAAAGCTCTATCTTACACACACGGAAATGAGAGAAAAACTAGTCCTTTACACACTTTGCATACACACTTACACGTACAAATCTTCTGCGCGTAAATCGAGCACAATATCATGATGATAGATACGTTTCACTTAATTTTGTCGACGTTTATATGAATATAACCTCAAGTCAATACCCGGGGACAATACTATAAAGCAATAACCTTTTTTCTGATGTAATGAACATGCCACATTTAAAATAATGTCACGTTTCTTATTGGGGTTAGTATATTTTGTCAATTTGTTAGCTCACCTTGTGATATTATGACCTGGCGCAGCGAACTCCGTCGTCTACTTCTCGTTTTAACGACTTTTTCTAACGAACCAAAAGGCCTGTAGTTTTGGTATTTGGCTGGTAGCTTCATTGGATAGAGTCCAAAAAAAATAGGAATAAAATTGACCTTGACCAATATACAAGGTCAATTTTTGTAAAAAAAAGTTCAAACTACTTTTTCTGAAGAGCAGAAAATCCTAAAGTCATGATATTTAGCTGGTAGCTGACAAGGTCACAGGGGTCAAATATGTCAAAAACTTTAAAAGACTTCTTTTGAATACCCAAGTTTCCTTGGATAAAGCCCAACAAACACTGAGAACAGAAATTACCTAGACCTTCTTTCAATGTCGCTTGGGCCAAATATGTCAAAACTGTATACAACTTCTCTTTCGGAATCGTAAGGCATAGAACCATAATATTTGTCTGTTAGCTTCCTTGGATGGACTCCGAAAAAGTTTGCGAACAAATTTTACCCTGACTTACCATATCACGGTCACAGCGGTCAAATATTAAGAAACTTCACGTGGCTTCTTCTGAAGAACAGAAAGGCTTGGAGTCATGATAGTAGACTGGTAGCGTCCTGGGATAGAGCTTGACAAAATTTGCGAACGAAAATGACTATAACCTACTTTCAAGGGCACAGATATCCAATACTTGAATCAGTTTCTTCTGAAGGACAGAAAGTCTTTCAGTTATGATACTGGGCTCGTAGCCTCCCGGGATGGAACCTGACAGTTTGCGAACGAAATGACCTTGGCCAATTTTAAAGGTAACAGCTAGTGGTCAAATATGTCAAAAACTTCAGATGTCTTCTTCTGAAAAAGAGAAGGGCCTGTAATCATGGTACTAGGTTGGTAGCTTCAGTGTCACAGTAGTCAAACCTCCAGAAGGTTTCTCTTAAACAACCAAAAACTCCCAGAGCCTTGGTATTGGACTGGTGGCACCCTGGGATGGATTCCAACAAACTTTTAGAACAAAATGACCTCCTCCTCCTCCTCATCATCTTCCTGGACAGGAGTTTTGCCTGTCTTCAATGTCACATGGGTCAAATATGTTAAAACTTAAAACGGCTTCTTCTATAGAACAGCAAGGCAGAGTCATGATAGTTTGCTTGTACCTTCCATGGCTAGAGCCTGAAAAAGAATGCTAGCAAAATGATCTTGACCTACTTTCAATATCACAGAGGTCAAATGTGACAAAAATTCTGAAAAACGCAAAAAGAACTAGATTCATAATATTTGGCTGGTAGCTACCTGTAATTTAGCGATTTTGGACCAACATTTCAACTTACCTCTTCAGTCATAACATAGAACCAGTTCAGATCACCACCCTATAACCAGAAATACAGTTTCTGTCCATGAAGAAATTGATACCCTCATGCTATTAGGATTGGCTCTGGGGCCCTGCCTTACCCCTTAATTTGGTACTTACTCCCTGAGTCATAACATTGAAAGAGTTGAGATCCTAACACTTATAACCATATTAAGTTAGTGGACATGTAGAAACGAATGCATTCATGTCCATGGTGTCTTTTCTGTCTAGTGATATATTCCTTGTCACAGCTTATATTTCTTGCCTGGGCCTCTTATTTTATGCAGGACACCAGAGTGAATTTTGTCCTACCATAGTTAAATAATAGAATCGAATCAATTTTATTCGAGGAAGCTCCGTAAAGAACAAATTGTTACAAAAAGTTTCACAGGTATGTCTAAATACTAAGTAGACAATTCAAAATTAATGCGTAAATTAAAAACTAAGTTTCGTTTGTGGGAGACCACGGAATTAGATTAGTCTAATTTTATCTAAGTCCGTGGGGAGACTAACTACTCTAAAGGGTCTAAACATAGATTATTATATTAATTAATCCTTCCTGCTTTATAAGAGGTATAGCAACTTGATCTGTATATAAGAAATACGCCCGTATACTATAAAAAAAAACCCATATCATACGGGGTATTTTTGTATTTACATATTGTTATACTAATATTGAATAAACGTCAGACTCCTGTGGTTCGTTTGTCCGGTCAGATCTGCCAGGCATATAAAAACTGCATATAGACTGATCGAGTTATTCCCCTTCTATCATTTTGGACAGGTTATTTTAATAAGTTTCTTTATATATCTCTTCTCAGGTCATTTTTATCTGCAGCAACATTGGGTACATCTTGAAAAGATTCTTTTTCTAGTTTCGTCTTGGCCAATGAATTTCATAAGTGAGTACTTTTTCTAAGTGACGTTTATATAGAAATAACTTTTTCGAGCAAATGACGGAAAGGGGCGAAGTATTCCGACTTTGTTATGCATTTGACGTCACTTCCTCCAATCACATGATAAACAATCATATGACTTGCGCTTACTAAACAGAGGACTGGAATTTCCACGAAAAGCACGGTGAATAACGTACAGGTAAGAAAAGTTGATCAGGTAAATAAACTCAATTTCAGAATTATATCCAACTTCATATGGAAATTTATCAGATCAAGTGTCCATGGTTAGCATAAATGAATCAGCTTACGAAATACTCAAATGTAAATTAAGTTTCGTAACAAAAAATCAGTAGCTGAATTGGGTCGGTTATCATAAGATCAGTTGGGAAAACCAGGATTCAGGAAGTCATTGTTCGGATCCGTCATTTGAATGTTATTTGATAGGTTTTGTACCAAATAATATACAGTAGGGTACAGTAAACCTAGATAAACATTTTAATTATCAGGTAATAGCACTTACGTTTCCCTTTTGTTTATAATGTTTCAATTATTTTTAGCTTATATAATACACAGGTTCTGGACACACAAATTAGATTTAGTCCGTGCTGATGTGATGTGTATTTAATACTAAATAATTGTACTACAATGTATTAATACTATATATAATATCATCATATTATTGTGTCCAGCATGTGCACCTGTCAGTAATGAAATGAACGCAGTGTGTTGTACACATATCATGACCAAGCTAAGAACCTCAAGTTAAAAAAGCTTTTAAGGCAAGTCACTGTTCAGCTAATATCAATATCACATGACGATGATTTCATCAACAACAGCTGATGGTGTCGCAGCTGAGTTGAGGTTACAGGTCAGGTGCCACCGTGACTTATACCTCTGTAGCCTTCCTATATGTCATTGTCTCCTGAGTCATATCTACACGGTGGGGCAGGTGACTGACACAACGAACATTTCAATACAGTGTATAATTGTGATGTTCAAATGTAGATACACAATGTATGAATTTTACCTCTGACATCTGGTTACAGAGTATACGTATAGAATGCCACCATCTTCCGTCTTTTGTAAGTTGTTCATCAACATGTTGATTTAGCAGTAAATGACATCTCCCAAACTGCAGATCAAAAATTCAACAGAAATCTTTTTGTAGCATCTTTTTTCCATTGGGTTAAAAAGAAAAAAATCTTCTAAATAAAGGGACAGATCTGTAGTAGTCAAACTGAAATACTAGGCAGGTTTCAACAAGATTTTGATTGCCTAAAGTAAAAGGTTCAGTTTCAAAGTGACTTGTTTTTGTTGATGGGTCAGTTTTTAATCTCCTGGATTCAAATTCACTTGTACTATATATGTACATTTGAAAATATAAGACGAATCTTTCAAACTCTTTAAATACAATGTTCAACAGAAAAATCCATTGTGCATATATAGCGATCATGGCATGCATTGAGTTTTCACTCTACCTAGTAAGTAGTACAGTATATATATAAAACGTAGATATAGTGTTTACTAATCAATGATTAGTTGTTTTACTGTCGATTTTAAATTGATTAATCTTGATTTTCTATGATCTAGCTACCATGGTTTGATAATGAAAACTTTCAGGAGTTATTTTATATAGTATTGCAGATGATCTGAAAACTGATAAAGCAAAAAATGTATAAAATGCATTAAAATAATATTTTTAACTATAGCCACCCCACCGTCATTTTACGCATTTTGATGAATGCTTCTCTTTTACTTTTTTGTTCGTTTACTTTTGTGATCAATCAATGATCGATCACTTGACAAACACTGATAATTGATTGTGAATTATGCAGCGATTCCAACTCTATATAGATTGTGCTGTGGCATTTCTCTCAGATTCAGAGAACGACATGTAAAAATATTTGTAATACTATGCAATCTGGTTAAGGAGATTGAAGTCATGAATACCAGTATCAGACAAGCATGGTGCTTTGTTGGGTACTGTAAGTGTTTTCAGTAATTCTCACGATTATAATCTTTTATGTTTTTATTTACTAATGTATATACCTGTTTGAAACCCCAGTGCCTATTAATGGTTTAAATGCCTCAGGCATGTCTTTACATTTAGGAATTGAACACGTGATCTCCGTATATATAATATGGCAGGTGTCAGAGGATTACCCACGCTGAGTCACGGTACTGCACATGATAGCTTACACAACCATTTATATATAGAAAGTACAGCTACAATACTATATTCACTGACTGCATGCTCTGGTTTCTGAAAACAACACTGGTAAGATTTTCATGAAAATTACTACATGTATTCAACTTTCAGTTTTCTGGTATGTAAGCGATGATGCATTTTTCCCAGTAATAGTTCTTCGTTAGGTTTCATAAATACATACTTTCACTTTCTCATTGTATTAATATCAAATTGACATTTAACCAGAGAAAATACAATCTCTATAATTGAGATTAAGCAGTTATGTACTTTCACTTCAACTCTGTACTTTCATTTCTGTAGAATAAGATAGCTGATCATGAGGTATTTGACTATTTGTGTTCAGTTTGTTGATTGGTGTGGTATAAAAGAGAGCTATATCTGTGGTTCTGTTCTGTATATGAACTGGTTGTGGTCAGTATTTTGAAGGTATTAATTTAAATGAGCTCAGGTTGTTGTGCTCAGTTTTTGATGGTACAAGTGAGCTATATATATACATGTACTGGTTGTGTTTAGCATTTTAATGGTAAAAGTGAACTGAGCTTGTGTTCAGTTTGTTGATGGTAAGGGTGAGCTTTACTGGTTGTGTTCAGTATGTTGTATGGTATATATAAGTATAAGCTCAGTTTGTTGTATGGTATATATAAGTATAAGCTCAGTTTGTAGTATGGTATATATAAGTATAAGATCAGTATGTTGTATGGTATATATATAAGTATAAGCTCAGTTTGTTGTATGGTATATATATAAGTATAAGCTCAGTTTGTTGTATGGTATATATAAGTATAAGCTCAGTTTGTTGTATGGTATATATATAAGTATAAGCTCAGTTTGTTGTATGGTATATATAAGTATAAGATCAGTTTGTTGTATGGTATATATAAGTATAAGATCAGTTTGTTGTATGGTATAAATAAGTATAAGCTCAGTTTGTTGTATGGTATATATATAAGTATAAGCTCAGTTTGTTGTATGGTATATATATAAGTATAAGATCAGTTTGTTGTATGGTATATATAGTTATAAGCTCAGTTTGTTGTATGGTATATATATAAGTATAAGATCAGTTTGTTGTATGTTTTATATATAAGTATAAGCTCAGTATGTTGTATGGTATGTATATAAGTATAAGCTCAGTTTGTTGTATGGTATATATAAGTATAAGCACAATTTGTTGCATTCAGTTGATGGTATAAGTGTGCTCAGTTTGTTGTGTTGAGTAAGACTCTGCACGCTACTAGCTGGGCCGATGAGTGATTAATATAAGTATTTTAGTTTATAGAATTTCAACATTCATATATAGCTTTAATACATTCTGATCAGGAGTAAACCATGGCATAGGACCAAGTAGTTTCATACAACGTAAAACAAATTCACAATAAGTATAAAAAAAACATTCTGAGTAATTACAAGTATGATATTACATTTGCACCAGTTTTTCTGGTTTCAGCCATAGAATAAAGTCTCTTCCAATGCAGACGATATTTGTTAACTCGGGCTGATATAATAGGACTGATTCTATTTAACAACCATGGTTACTTGTGTAAGATTACATAAGGAAGTTTTCTGGAGGACTAGTTCCCAGTTAAATCCCAGCTTGAGGCATGTCACATGACCTACTCTTATAATGGAGTCCAGTCAATGTGTGAGGTAACGGATGATAATGTTATACAGAATTAGTCAGACAATCAAACAGTAAAAATGTATATAAGCTAGGCTGAAATGTCAAGTATGCCCTAATTCACTTGTGATTTCTATTCACTGTATATTGTTCAATTGTTTCCTGCCATTGTTTCCACCCTCATTATGGATGGCAAAAATGGCAAAATTTCACTGTGGCGAATATTTCCTGGTTATACAATATGTAATTGACGCATCATTATACTGTGGTGATTACTACCTTTGTGTATGTCTAGTTACATGTAGGGGATGGCACCTGTGTGTAGGTATAGGTACTTGTAGGTTAGGAGATATCAGCATAAAGCATCTCGTACCTAGCACAGGTCTACCTGGATCTCCCTGAGTTATCCATGTACAGCTCCAGAGAAAATATTAATGGAATTTATTACACTAGTAGCACTTGACTTTGTTTTAGCGATGTCAGCTGATCAATGATCATGTGATTTAAAGTGGACACTATATATGGTAATAAGATGCATACTGAAGAGTCTGTGTATATAAAGTGACAGGCTATTACGGTGTTGGTGGTGATGAGGTATAGTTATAGCACAGGTATAGTACAGCCTACAGACTTAACATTATGTTGTGTTGGTTAAACGTGTATGTAGCCACGTATTTACTTTAAAACCATGTTTGTAAGGTATAGTACAGCCTACAGACTTAGCATTATGTTGTGTTGGTTAAACATGGATGTAGCCACGTATTTACTTTATAACTATGTTTGTAAGGTATAGTACAGCCTACAGACTTAGCATTATGTTGTGTTGGTTAAACATGGATGTAGCCACGTATTTACTTTATAACTATGTTTGTAAGGTATAGTACAGCCTACAGACTTCACATTATGTTGTGTTGGTTAAACATGGATGTAGCCACGTATTTACTTTATAACCATGTTTGTAAGGTATGTTGGACATCATTGTAAACATCGAAGACATCAATGAAATACCATACTGTTCATATGGAAAGTCATGTAACATATATTTGTTTCTACTGTTACAGAGAGTTTGAGTTGAATACCTCGTGAAGATGATGTACACCCTTGTGTTAATGGCTTCCTTAGCCACGGTCGCCCTCAGTGCCCCGAACCTTGTTGAATGGTTTGAGATTGAGCCTGCCAAGACAGTTAACAAACCCAGACCTAACCTTCTGGGCCGTGAACAGGCCAGAGTTGTGTTTGATGATCACATGACTGAATTCTTCAACTTCAAGCAGTCATTTGGTAAGTGTTCATTTGAAAATTAACGCTTATATGTATATAAAAAAAAATGGGTCAAAGATTAGGTTTAATTTTGTTTAACGTCCTATTACCAGTTAAGGTCATTTACGGACATTGGGTCAAAAAAGTAATATTAACGGTAACTTCCCAAATAACACTGGATCCTTGCAAACATTTTTGAAGGATACAAATTACTTAGAATTTTATATGGGGCAAGGAAGTAATTCTTACAGTGTAGACAATACAGATTAATGTGGAGAGACCATTAAGCTTGTTACTTGTATATGTGAATACAAAACAGATTAATGTAGAGAGACCCTTAATATAAGCTTGTTACTTGCATATGTGAATACAAAACAGATTAATGTAGAGAGACCCTTAATATAAGCTTGTTACTTGCATATGTGAATACAAAACAGATTAATGTAGAGAAACCATTAAGCTTGTTACTTGTATATATGTGAATATAAAACAGATTGATGTAGGATGAACATTAAACAGGTTACTTTTGAGTTGAAAATAGTCTGTATATGTTACTGTACATTTAGTCATTGAAACCAATAAGGTGGAGACTACTATTTTGCCATAGTTGAACTGGTCCCTTCCTGATAAATCTGGTCACAAGATGGATTGACACAATGTCACATGGTTGACCACTGATCAGATGTGACAGGTGTGTCCTCGTGACACTGACTTAGATCTGATGTGTTCGGCCAATTACGATGCGTCATAGCATGAACACAGAGTCAAGTTTTTTTATTTAAGTAACGGATATGTGCTTGATGTCAAGTGTTACATAGTGAAATGAATGTAGCAGGATGCTCATTAAAAATATAAACACAACTGTACTGAATCAACTTACTCATGATGCGGAGGAATCTCATTGACCTAAACACTGTTTATGTGACATTTCTGCACTGAAATATATGGGATACATGCACACCACATCATCAGATCACTAAATCCTTTTTTAAGGAATTCCTTTTTCTTTGAATTTCAAAACAGTTTCTCAATTATGAATGTGGAACACATATTTATTTCCGTAATTTGTAAGAATCAGACACTGGTTAATAGAATATACCCCAAATCTATGGGTATAAAGAGAGTAAATCTCAACCAAAGGCTAAGATTCTTAAATGTCTTGGCCTAAGTTTTGATGATAGCCAAACATTTAAGAATACTACTGCACATGTTGAGAATTTTTGTCTTGTTCTCAAAGTTGGGAATGAGTATTTTCTCCCACTTCAAATACAACTGGCCCGGTGATTGTATAAAACACAAGCATTTTTTGCTCAAGTTTTCCTGAAAACCTGTTGAGTTATCTTCTGTGATCAGCTCTTGGTGATGTGACCCCAATACAATGTTGAGTTGACATTATACCATTGTTATGGGTAGGAAATTTAGGGGAGAGACAGAAACATGTTTTGTTGACTGTGGCTACCTTTGTCTAACGTCTATGTGTACCTGGTATGTATAATGAAATTAAAACAATGATGTGGATGGAGGAAAAGATGATAACAGAGGTCACACTCTCACTCGGGACACTTCTCTGTAATGTTTGTAGACAGAACTGTACAACATTTAAAACTGTTTATTGGCACTTGTTTTTCAATAAATGTCAGGTGTTGTGCATATATAATCGCGTACCTAATTTTAATACCAGTTTAGAATGATTGCTAGAAGTCATTAAAACACCCCTTGTTTCCATGTAGGTAGGGGATACGAGACGAAGGAGGAGCAGTCACGATTCAACACCTTCTCCAAGAATCTAGACGTCATTCGTGAACACAACAAGAAATACCAAAGGGGAGAGAAATCTTTCTATTTGGGCATCAACAACTTTACAGACATGGTGAGTTTTGAAAAATAAAGATGATATGCCTTCAAAAGTTTTCTGGTAAAATTTTGATCTATACAAGTTAGGTCGTTTTCTCACTTTTTAACCTTACCGCAATTTGCCAATAGATGTAAACTGTTCCTCATGATCAGTTTAAGCACTGCAAATTACTGTTTAGAACTCAGTTTTAGCAGAGTGAGTTACTGTTCCTCAGTTTAAGCACTGCAAATTACTGTTTAGAACTCAGTTTTAGCAGAGTGAGTTACTTTTTCTCAATTTCACCAGAGTGACTAACTGTTCCCCACTTATAACAGAGTCTGCTACTTTTCCTTAATGTAAGCAAAATCAAGTACTGTTCCTCAGATTAAGCAAGGTGAGTTTATCTTCTTCAGTGTTTCTTAGTTTAATAGAGTAACTAGGTACTGTTTCTCAGTTTAATAGATTTACTGTTCCTAAGTCTCAGCAGTGAGTTACTGTTCCTAAGTCTCAGCAGTGAGTTACTGTTCCTAAGTCTCAGCAGTGAGTTCCTAAGTCTCAGCAGTGAGTTCCTAAGTCTCAGCAGTGAGTTACTGTTCCTACGTCTTATCAAAGTGATTTACTGTTCCTAAGTCTCAGCAGTGAGACCCTAAGTCTCAGCAGTGAGTTCCTAAGTCTCAGCAGTGAGTTACTGTTCCTAAGTCTCAGCAGTGAGTTACCGTTCCTAAGTCTCAGCAGTGAGTTACTGTTCCTAAGTCTCAGCAGTGAGTTACTGTTCCTAAGTCTTATCAAAGTGATTTACTGTTCCTTGTTCTAGCAAATGGAGTCACTGTTCCTAAATATCAGCAGTGAGTTACTGTTTGTCTGTCTTTTCAAAGTGAAAAAACATAATCTCTCCCCAAATTCAGGGGTAAGGCAGAAACATCTCGACAAATTGCAAGTGGTAATATTCTTAAATGTTTAGACCATAGGCTTTGCAAAGGGCCAGACATTTGAGAAGCTTACCTCCAGGGTGGAAATTTTTGTGTCTTACTCCCAAAGTGGGGTAATGTTATTTTCTCCCACCTCTAAAGCAAGAGTGATTGAGTAAAACAAGTGTTATGTTGATAACATGTCACCTTCATTAGACAAATGACCAGTGATGAGCTCGAGGGTGACCGGGTACTAGTCATGAAAACACTTACTGGTTGTGATACATAACCTTTGTACAATGCATGCTTATCAACCCAAAAGAAATGTCAATGTGTTGTTGACATGACATCAGACATTTGTCATTGACAGTGGATTCCTGTAATCTTTACCCAAGGGTAAGGCAGAAATATTTTTGCCTGACTTGAAGTGTGGAATTGTTTCTTACTTCAGGAACTTGAAGAATTTGTTCAGTACAATGGTCTTTTGAAAAGAAAGCCTGTAAAAACCTCTGATTGTGGAAAATTCCTGGAGCCCAACTTCCTGACATTGCCAGAGGAGGTGGACTGGAGGACAAAGGGATATGTCACCCCCGTCAAAAACCAGGTTAGCAACTCATGTCAAAACCCAGGTAAAAATACTGGCCAACGTTAAAGACCCTGTAAGAATTCACAAAGTTCACGAACCATGTAAGTAAATAATGTCAAAATCTAGGTTACTAAATCATCAAGATCAAAAACTAGATTTAATATCATTTCACCAATGTAAAAAAAACAACAGGTAATTATATATATAAGCAACTAACTTATTAAAGGTCAAAAGCCAGGTAGCAACTTGATTCAAAACCCAAGTTTTGTTGTTCAAATTCCAATCCATGACAATTGAAATAGAAGTGTTTATATCCAGTTCTTTATGAAACACATAGTTGTGTAATAAATCCTTCAGCTACACTGATTGGCTGGTTGTGTGTGAATTGTATTCATACCTGCGGAAACGACCTACTTCTATTTACTACTAAGGGTAAAAATCGCAACTTTGTTTAAGACCTTTGTAGCTGAAACATTCCTCTGAACCTGATAACGTAAATCAGCTGTCACAGTCCAGCAATTATAAGGTGACAGATAACAGACTTACCACCGGTGTGGTTTGGTAATGCGGAGCTAAAAATAAACACATACTTCTGTGTTCTGGATTCATAACATGTATGATAAATTAAAGCAAAACAAATCTTTGAAAGTCTTTGAAATGTGACTCCAAAGCTATACATCCCACAACACTTCCTGTTTGGCATATGCATCCATGCCTTTCAGGCATATCAAATCTATATGTGTATTGCTTTTACATAGTTGTACATACTGTATCATTTGTTGGGAATCATGTGACAGACATGTGTCCTTGGTATTTACAACTTGTTCTGTGTGTTTCAGGGACAGTGCGGGTCATGTTGGTCGTTCAGTTCAGTAAGTACCTACTTCTTACCTTAACAATTCCATTGACATTCTACTGATACATTCAGGTGTGTAAGTTTTTCTTCGTGTCAGAACTGTTAAAACAGACTTATGTGCAGTACAGTATGTGAATTGAACACATGTAAGGTATGTAAACTTTGACCTCTAACCTTGTAGACTGGTGCTCTGGAAGGTCAGCATTTCCGAAAGGCCCATAAATTGGTGTCGCTCAGTGAACAACAGTTGGTAGACTGTTCCAACGACTATGGAAACAATGGCTGTGATGGAGGACTGATGGACCAGGCCTTCGACTATATCCGTGACATTGGGGGTCTCGAGTCCGAGGGCGAGTACCCATACAAGGCAAAGGTAATGAAGAATTCTCCTCTGAGTGTACTTTAATCATGAATTGGCTGCAGTATCTTTAAATGAGATAAAGTTTATTGGAAGGCAGTCAGCCAATTAATTAAATCATTGTCCAGTAAACTGACCAGTTAATTTGTCCACCTAATGTACCATTTAGTAGAGTGTGTGTAATTAATAGACAGGCACAGAAACTGGGCACGGAATGGTGTCATTCAGTGGTGACAACAGCATTGATAATTGTCATTGTAGAGTAAAGAAAATTATTGCAAACGGACTGCCCAGGTAAAATAAGACACTGAACATTGCTGATAATTAATGGAAGCATGTTGCTCTTTAATTTTGCTCTTATTTGTTCATTAGGAAATTTGAAACTGGTAACAATGCTGCAGTCTTAGAGCATACAAGTTCTATAGCCCAAGTATTTTGGGTACACAAGGCTGAAATTAACACAAAACCATTACCGAGATAACAAAAATAGCAACGATACAACTTACCTGTGTGTAGACTGGAAGCTTCATGAGCAAGAAGCTTATCTTGTGATAAAAATAACGGGAATGTTTGGGTGAGTGAGTTTATTTGCGAGCAGGGGTTATTTGTGGTCAGGTACAGTGTACTTACCTATGTATATGTATAGATGTCCGCTGATCAGGTGTTAAAAGTGACCTCTGGGTGACATGCAGCTGTCTTCAGCTACTGTTATTACAACCTGCGGGTGACATGCAGCTGTCGACAGCTACTGTTATTACAAACTCTGGGTGACATGCAGCTGGCTACAGCTACTGTTATTACAATCTCTGGGAATATGTATAGATGTCCGCTTATCAGGTGTTAAAAGTGACCTCTGGGTGACATGCAGCTGGCTACAGCTACTGTTATTACATGATGTAGACGTTGTATCTTTGTTTGTACAGCTGTCTACAGCTGCTGTTATTACATGATGTAGACATTGTATCCTTGGGTGACATGCAGCTGTCGACAGCTACTGTTATTACAATCTCTGGGTGACATGCAGCTGGCTACAGCTACTGTTATTACATGATGTAGACGTTGTATCTTTGTTTGTACAGCTGTCTACAGCTGCTGTTATTACATGATGTAGACATTGTATCCTTGGGTGACATGCAGCTGTCGACAGCTACTGTTATTACAATCTCTGGGTGACATGCAGCTGGCTACAGCTACTGTTATTACACCCCCTGGGTGACATACAGCAGTCTTCAGCTACTGTTATTACGACCTCTGGGGGACATGCAGCTGTCTACGGCTTCGGTTATTACGACCTCTGGGTGACCTCCAGCTGTCTACAGCTACTGTAATTACACCCTCTGGGTGACATGCCGCTGTCTACAGCTACTGTTAATACAACCCCTGGGTGACATGCAGCTGTCTGCAGCTACTGTTATTACAACCTGCGGGTGACATGCAGCTGTCGACAGCTACTGTTATTACAATCTCTGGGTGACATGCAGCTGGCTACAGCTACTGTTATTACATGATGTAGACGTTGTATCTTTGTTTGTACAGCTGTCTACAGCTACTGTAATTACAACCTCTGGGTGATATGCAGCTTTCTACAGCTACTGTTATTACATGATGTAGACGTTGTATCTTTGTTTGTACAGCTGTCTACAAGCTGTCTACAGCTACTGTAATTACACCCTCTGGGTGACATGCAGCTATCTACAGCTACTGTTATTACGACCTCAGGGGGACATGCAGCTGTCTATAGCTACTGTTATTACGACCTCCGGGTGACATGCAGCTGTCGACAGCTACTGTTATTACAATCTCTGGGTGACATGCAGCTCTCTACAGCTACTGTTATAACGACCTGTGGGTGACATGCAGCTTTCTACAGCTACTGTTATTAAGACCTCTGGGCGACCTGCAGCTGTCTACCGCTACTGTTATTACAACCTGCGGGTGACATGCAGCTGTCGACAGCTACTGTTATTACAATCTCTGGGTGACATGCAGCTGGCTACAGCTACTGTTATTACATGATGTAGACGTTGTATCTTTGTTTGTACAGCTGTCTACAGCTGCTGTTATTACATGATGTAGACGTTGTATCTTTGTTTGTACAGCTGTCTACAGCTGCTGTTATTACATGATGTAGACGTTGTATCTTTGTTTGTACAGCTGTCTACAGCTGCTGTTATTACATGATGTAGACGTTGTATCTTTGTTTGTACAGCTGTCTACAGCTGCTGTTATTACATGATGTAGACGTTGTATCTTTGTTTGTACAGCTGTCTACAGCTGCTGTTATTACATGATGTAGACGTTGTATCTTTGTTTGTACAGCTGTCTACAGCTGCTGTTATTACGACCTCTGGGGGACATGCAGCTGTCTATAGCTACTGTTATTACGACCTCCGGGTGACATGCAGCTGTCGACAGCTACTGTTATTACAATCTCTGGGTATATGTATAGATGTCCGCTGATCAGGTGTTCAAAGTGACCTCTGGGTGACCTGCAGCTGTCTACAGCTACTGTTATTACAATCTCTGGGTATATGTATAGATGTCCGCTGATCAGGTGTTAAAAGTGACCTCTGGGTGACCTGCAGTAACTCAATGATTTACTTTGGTGCATTCCCCATTCAGGATAAGAAGTGCCATTTCAACAGTACTGAGATCAAGGCCAAATGCACTGGCTGTATGGACATTGAGAGTGGTGACGAGGATAACCTCAAAAAGGCCGTCGGCTCTGTTGGACCTATCTCGGTTGCTATTGATGCCAGTCACCAGTCCTTCCAGCTCTATAAATCAGGTACAATGATCAGCCAATCATCCTTAATGTAAAACTGTTCATAGGTGTCTAATGATTAGGTAACCAGTTTGTACAGCTGTCTACAGCTGCTGTTATTACATGATGTAGACGTTGTATCTTTGTTTGTACAGCTGTCTACAGCTGCTGTTATTACATGATGTAGACGTTGTATCTTTGTTTGTACAGCTGTCTACAGCTGCTGTTATTACATCATGTAGACGTTGTATCTTTGTTTGTACAGCTTTCTACAGCTGCTGTTATTACATCATGTAGACGTTGTATCCATCATCATATAATGTAGACATTGTATCTTTGTTTCGCTTTTGCTTACAGGTGTTTACAATGAAGAGAATTGCAGCAGTGACCAGCTTGACCATGGTGTACTTGCAGTTGGATACGGGACAGATGATGGTAGTGACTACTGGCTTGTAAAGAACAGGTATAACCCCATATACCTTATCCAGTTAATCATCACCACAGACATGCCTTTCATGGTCCATTGTCCCTCTTTCATTAAGAAATTCTTGTTAGCCCTTTTTTCTCAGGATTTTTCCAAATTCCACAAGTATTGTAAAACAAGATGGCTGGCCTGTTGGCTGGAGAGATATTTCTCAGATTTCACATTTAGTACTTAGCGTATTAAATATTGGGGCTAATCAGAAAACCAAGATAGTTGACAGGTGACCATCATGATTTCAAGAATAAGTTTGTTATCACTTATCCTCAGGAAGTTCTGAAGGGATCTTTGTAAAATTTCATACGTTGGCTCCTCATAGTCCTTAGTTTTGCATATCAAATTTTGGAAGTTATCAAAAACCAAAAAAATCAACAGGTAGTCAACTTTTAATTTGACAGTTAAATTTTGTTACATTTTCTCAGAAATTACTGATAGCATTTTCCCCAAATTTCACATGTGGACTCTTCCATGGTGTGAATAATAGAATTTATACTGATCTCAAAACAAGATTGCCAACAGCTGCAGATGGCCGTCTTGGATTTTTGGAGTTTGAGACACTTTTTTATATGACTTTGTCTCAAAAAGCAATGGATAGACCTGTCTTGTATTTTTCTTGTAGGTTTACCATAGTTCTTAGTTGTGCATATTGATTTTTTAGACAGATTGGAAGATTAAAATGACAACAGGTGCCCATCTTGAATTCTAGGGTTTAAATATTGTAATCTTATTTATTTATTTGAAATTACAGAAGAGATCTTAACTTTTGCATATAGGTTCCCCTTGGTCATTAGTTTTGAGACTGATCAAAAGAACAAGATAGCTGACAGGTGGCCATCTTGGATCTTTTGAAGATCTTTCGGGTAAAATGTGTTTTGTGACGTTTCTCAGAAAAGTCACCATCTTTCATCCATCATCAGATTTACCAGTTATGTCCTCTATGGCTTCATCTCTGTCAACAAGTCAAAGAAGGACTTTTATGAAAGTGGGGTGAAAGTTTTCATTCATAATTACAGACTTGAAACTTTGACTTGGTAATTCAGTGGATAAGGGAAAAGAGAGAACACAGCAGGATGTTGGGTTCAAAGGTCCCTCTTGGGTGTTAAGTGTTTTAGGATAAGTAGAATGGACATTTCTTGAGTTCGAATTCTGTCAAAAATTGTTCATTCCATCTATATGTCGCCTGGGTAGAATAGCAGCTGTTTCTGACCAGCTTGGCTTGGGGAAGTTTGTATTTGTCTCATTTGGTAGAGTGTTACACCACTAAACCAGAAGTCTCTGTCACATTCCCTATAGGAGACATTGGAAAACAATGGCCTTTAATTTGTTGACATTTGTGCATTACTTGCAGTGATCCTTCAAACCTGTCCAGTAGTGTTAAAAGAGAATGTTAGTAATTTGTTACATCCTTCTATATTAGGCATTGTGCAAATGTCCCATAAAGAGGTCTCCATGTGACATTACCTGATCATGTACCTGTTATCTTGTACAGGTGTACACTGTGCATGTAATGTACCCTATACACACTATAAGCAGTGTTTGATATACATGTATATCAAAACAGTTTTTGGAAGAACCCCACATTTACCTGTCTAAGTCTGGATCTCACTGCTAGGTCAACTTCAAAATGAGAAATGTCTAATACACATATACTTAATGAGGCAATACTGACAGATTACCTTCTTTACCAAGTAATTTCAATTGTGGACATGCAAAAAGAAATTAAGCCCTTAACAAAAATGTCCATTTTATAAAAATAAAAACTTTCCTCACTATATAAAGGGGTAGGTGACAATACGTAATAGAGTATTTTGTAGTTGCAGCTTACATTTGTATGGTATTTTTGTTTTACAGCTGGGATACTGTGTGGGGAGAGGACGGTTACATCAAGATGGCAAGGAACCAAGGCAACATGTGTGGTATTGCCACTCAGGCCAGCTACCCTACAGTGTAAAAGCCTACTGTACTGGTATGTCACATTGTTATATAGTCACTGTAGGAACCAAGGCAACATGTGTGGTATTGCCACTCAGGCCAGCTACCCTACAGTGTAAAAGCCTACTGTACTGGTATGTCACATTGTTATATAGTCACTGTAGGAACCAAGGCAACATGTGTGGTATTGCCACTCAGGCCAGCTACCCTACAGTGTAAAAGCCTACTGTACTGGTATGTCACATTGTTATATAGTCACTGTAGGAACCAAGGCAACATGTGTGGTATTGCCACTCAGGCCAGCTACCCTACAGTGTAAAAGCCTACTGTACTGGTATGTCACATTGTTATATAGTCACTGTAGGAACCAAGGCAACATGTGTGGTATTGCCACTCAGGCCAGCTACCCTACAGTGTAAAAGCCTACTGTACTGGTATGTCACATTGTTATATAGTCACTGTAGGAACCAAGGCAACATGTGTGGTATTGCCACTCAGGCCAGCTACCCTACAGTGTAAAAGCCTACTGTACTGGTATGTCACATTGTTATATAGTCACTGTAGGAACCAAGGCAACATGTGTGGTATTGCCACTCAGGCCAGCTACCCTACAGTGTAAAAGCCTACTGTACTGGTATGTCACATTGTTATATAGTCACTGTAGGAACCAAGGCAACATGTGTGGTATTGCCACTCAGGCCAGCTACCCTACAGTGTAAAAGCCTACTGTACTGGTATGTCACATTGTTATATAGTCACTGTAGGAACCAAGGCAACATGTGTGGTATTGCCACTCAGGCCAGCTACCCTACAGTGTAAAAGCCTACTGTACTGGTATGTCACATTGTTATATAGTCACTGTAGGAACCAAGGCAACATGTGTGGTATTGCCACTCAGGCCAGCTACCCTACAGTGTAAAAGCCTACTGTACTGGTATGTCACATTGTTATATAGTCACTGTAGGAACCAAGGCAACATGTGTGGTATTGCCACTCAGGCCAGCTACCCTACAGTGTAAAAGCCTACTGTACTGGTATGTCACATTGTTATATAGTCACTGTAGGAACCAAGGCAACATGTGTGGTATTGCCACTCAGGCCAGCTACCCTACAGTGTAAAAGCCTACTGTACTGGTATGTCACATTGTTATATAGTCACTGTAGGAACCAAGGCAACATGTGTGGTATTGCCACTCAGGCCAGCTACCCTACAGTGTAAAAGCCTACTGTACTGGTATGTCACATTGTTATATAGTCACTGTAGGAACCAAGGCAACATGTGTGGTATTGCCACTCAGGCCAGCTACCCTACAGTGTAAAAGCCTACTGTACTGGTATGTCACATTGTTATATAGTCACTGTAGGAACCAAGGCAACATGTGTGGTATTGCCACTCAGGCCAGCTACCCTACAGTGTAAAAGCCTACTGTACTGGTATGTCACAATTTTCCAGAAACTGTCGATGTATAAAGGATGTTGAAAAACATGTCTTTGTCTTACCAGAGAATGGGTAAAACAACCATGAGACATAATGTATTAGATCTCAACCCTATATCTGATAGGGCTCAATATGGAGGTGAAAGTAGCGTAGAAAATTCATGCAAGATTCATTTTAAAAATATGTTTCTGGATAGTAAATTTGAAATCTGTATTGAAATGTTAATTAGTTATTTTATATATACTGTACCAATGGTATGACCTAGTACTGCCTTTTGATATCTTACTTTGATAACAAGATATAAAATTACCAAACTTCTTAAAAAATATTTCAAGATCCCTTTGTGAAGCAATATTTGTCATTGCCGCAGCTAAACAAATTCCTACGTCTGTTTGTGTTGTTCTGTTATGAGTTGTGTGTGATATTGATGAATGTTTATTCTGACATTTCAGATAAAAGATCTGTTTGGGACCTCTCATTTATACAGGCAGGCAGGCAGTGACGACAGACGACCAACAAACAGTCGATAAAACAGAAGGGGGATAACTCTTATAAGATTGCAAATTAAGAATGATGAAAGGTTGTTAAAATCACACTTGAATTTATGATAACCCTCAGTGATTTTTAAAGGGTTTGATTTTTCTTTAAAATATGCAATTAAATATGAAATTATAGATGCTGCCATATTGACAGAGATATTTTTGTGTCTACAGCTCTTACAACATATATATTTTTTCTTGTAACCATTCCATGCTGTGTGAAAAATGTATCCTTAGACACAACGGTATTTTACAATTATGACCACTTTCCTCACATGTTAAAAACCAGCTTCATATGAAAGTGTGACAACAGTTGTGTCATGTCAATAACAGTACGCGAGAATGTATGACAGTTTGGGTGATCGTCGACAACAATATTTACTTATCCCACTTTAACCATTCAGGAAAAATATCACTTTTTGTACTTTTTGTTAGATCTGAAGTAATGTTGTTTTGTTTAGATCTTAGAAAATTAAGTAGATATTGATCTGGATTATTTACAAAATTTGTATTGTCATATAGAAATGATCTGCAATGTTGTGTACATATACTTTCCTACAGTTAAACATGCGGAGAAACGTAAAAGGGAATCTGTTGTCGCCCTTTGTGTATTTCTATATGTAAAACACAAAGCTTTGTTTCAATTTCAAAAAGTGATCATATTGGCGTAACATTCAAGCCTGGTGTTTAGTACTTTGTGATATTTTGATATTTTTTATTATATAGAGTAGTCCCTATGTGTCATATCAGAGAGTGCCTTGAGAGAGAGACAGCTCCGCTTCATGTAACCAATACTGTCTCTGTTCCAGAGATAAATACAATGTTCCTTCAATGTAAATTACATATAAGGCGTTTTAGAATAAAGGCATTGTATTTTACAATGCTGATAAAAAATACAGATCAAGTAAGAGTAAACCAGTATTTTGGTATTGTAGATATAATTTATGTTAGAAAACATTCCAAATAGGAATCGTTTGATTTGAGCATCAGTTTATAGGATTCCAAGATTTTAACCGTACAGAACGCAGTCCTACTTTGAGTAGCGACTTATAGTTCTAAGTGACTCCCAGTGGTTCATTTACATGTACAGGAAAGTTTATATACTTGCAGATGAATAAAGATAATGGCTTATATACATGTTAACGTTCACAATAGCTGGTGAGCTGCCCTGTGATTACACACACTTTTTTTTACATGAATACGATGATGGGAGTGTTACCTGATGTATGAATGAATAAATGTTTTTTCTAAGTCTGTGTTTTATTTATTGAGCTTATATGCCCAACCGTGAGTGAGGTCCATTGTCGGTCTACCTACTCCACCCTTCTGTAAACAATTTCTTGAGGACTTGTGCTGAATAGGGATTCACAATCTACAAATAGAGGGACTCCAAAGGGACTTAATAGAGGGACTGGACACCCCTCTCTATAAAGGGACTAAATAGAGGGACTGGACACCCCTCTCTATAAAGGGACTAAATAGAGGGACTGAACACCCCTCTCTATAAAGGGACTA
>NW_018408509.1:308025-316510 GCF_002113885.1 Mizuhopecten yessoensis
ACACCCCTCTCTATAAAGGGACTATATAGAGGGACTGGACACCCCTCTCTATAAAGGAACTAAATATAGGGACTGGACACCCCTCTCTATAAAGGGATTAAATAGAGGGACTGAACACCCCTCTCTATAAAGGGACTAAATAGAGGGACTGAACACCCCTCTGTATAAAAGGACTAAATAGAGGGACTGAACACCCCTCTGTATAAAAGGACTAAATAGAGGGACTGAACACCCCTCTGTATAAAAGGACTAAATAGAGGGACTGAACACCCCTCTCTATAAAGGGACTTATTGAGGGACGGGACATAACTCTCTATAAAGGGACTAAATAGAGGGACTGGACCCCCCTCTCTATAAAGGGACTAAATAGAGGGACTGAACACCCCTCTGTATAAAAGGACTAAATAGTGGGACTGGACACCCCTCTCTATAAAGGGACTTATTGAGGGACGGGACATCCCTCTCTATAAAGGGACTAAATAGAGGGACTGAACCCCCCTCTCTATAAAGGGACTTATTGAGGGACGGGACATCCCTCTCTATAAAGGGACTAAATAGAGGGACTGAACACCCCTCTGTATAAAGGGACTAAATAGAGGGACTGAACACCCCTCTGTATAAAGGGACTAAATAGAGGGACTGAACACCCCTCTCTATAAAGGGACTTATTGAGGGACGGGACATCCCTCTCTATAAAGGGACTAAATAGAGGGACTGGACACCCCTCTCTATAAAGGGACTAAATAGAGGGACTGGACACCCCTCTGTATAAAAGGACTTAATAGAGGGACTGGACACCCCTCTCTATAAAGGGACTTATTGAGGGACTGGACATCCCTCTCTATAAAGGGACTAAATAGAGGGACTGGACACCCCTCTCTATAAAGGGACTAAATAGAGGGACTGGACAACCCTCTCTATAAAGGGACTTAATAGAGGGACTGAATATCCCTCTCTAGAAAGGGACTGAACACCCCTTTCTATAAAGGGACTGAACACCCCTCTCTATTAAGGGACTAAATAGAGGGACTGGACACCCCTCTCTATAAAGGGACTATATAGAGGGACTGAACACCCCTCTCTATAAAGGGACTAAATAGACGGACTGAACACCCCTCTCTATAGAGGGACTGAACACCCCTCTCTATAAAGGGACTATATAGAGGGACTGGACACCCCTCTCTTTAAAGGGACTGAACAACCCTCTCTATAAAGGGACTGGACACCCCTCTCTAGAAAGGGACTGAACACCCCTTTCTATAAAGGGACTGACCCCCCCTCTCTATTAAGGGACTAAATAGACGGACTGAACACCCCTCTCTATAAAGTGACTGAACACCCCGCTCTATTAAGGGACTAAATAGAGGGACTGGACAACCCTCTCTATAAAGTGACTTAATAGAGGGACTGGACACCCCTCTGTATAAAAGGACTAAATAGAGGGACTGGACACGCCTCTCTATAAAGGGACTTAAAAGAGGGACTGGACACCCCTCTGTATAAAAGGACTAAATAGAGGGACTGGACATCCCTCTCTATAAAGGGACTATATCGAGGGACTGGACAACCCTCTCTATAAAGGGACTTAAAAGAGGGACTGGACACCCCTCTTTATATAGGGACTATATAGAGGGACTGAAGACCCCTCTCTATAAAGGGACTGAACACCCCTCTCTATAAAGGGACTGGACACCCCTCTCTTTAAAGGGACTGAACACCCCTCTCTATAAAGGGACTGAACACCCCTCTCTATAAAGGGACTGAACACCCCTCTCTATAAAGGGACTATATAGACGGACTGGACACCCCTCTCTATAAAGGGACTGAACACCTCTCTCTATAAAGGGACTAAATAGAGGGACTGGACACCCCTCTCTATAAAGGGACTTAATAGAGGGACTGAACACCCCTCTCTATAAAAGGACTTAATAGATGTACTGGACACCCCTCTCTATAAAGGGACTTAATAGTATTGATTGCACACAATTTGGAGCACATTGCTGTTGATTTGTCCATCGTCTCTATCTAAAGCGAACTGTTTCTTGATAAAATCTTGGAATTAGTAATTGATGCAAAGGGAAGGTAAAACAGTCTGTTGATTTTGTGGTCACTAAATTAAAGGTCAAGGTCGTAGTTGCTATTAAAAACTAAGGGAAAACATTGAGTTCTAGATGTTTTTTCTTGAATGATAGTAAATTTTTGTTGAGTGATGCTCTTTAGGCCGAGGAATATACCTATTTCGGGGATATCAGGTCAAATGTTGATATTACACTAGCCTTGTAGATTTCTGCATGGAATGGCTTGAGCAATACATCAGATCTAAACCAACCTTGGATTTATTTTCCAGCACTATGATTGGACATATGCCCCCAAACCAGGTGCTTATTCTGGGAGTAAATGTTGGTTCTGCCAAATTTTAGCAGGCCCGAAGTTGAGCTATAAACGAATGTCGTGCCTCCCTTGGGGCAGAGAGGTTGGACCCAATAAGGGAAAAAGAAGGGAAATCTTTGCAAGCTTTTCCTTCCTTGCAAATGCAGGGATTTTAACTAAATTTGTTCTAGGCCTCTTTCAGCGAAGGGGACCGACTCAATTTAGTATAAACGGAGGGTGGGCAGAGGGATGGACCCAATAGAATAGAAATTAATTTACCTTTATATTTAAGGTCCTAGTGGTCAAATCTGTTAAAACCCTCCACTTCCTCTGAAATATCATCAAACCTGGTGTAATGATGTATGGCTAGTATCTTGCTGGCATGAATTTAAAGTTGTATTAAAGAAGTGCCTTTAACTTGTATATTCTTTGTCAAATTCCAAACCTGAAAACACATCGGGTGGAATTTACCTATCCTACACCCCTGGACATAAAAGAGTCTTATAATATTTTTGCATAAAGACACCTTTAGGTCAGAGCAATATCAATTGTTATAATGGAATCAAATCCGTTTGATATTTTGGTCAACGAGGGACTGTTAAATGATATATTCAATATGAATTCGAAACTTTTTTTATTTCAGTAAAAATCAATTATCCATGACATGTAATCAAAACAAATTGTTTTGAATTCCATTCAAAGGGTACCCTCATTTAGACCATAAAACTTTGTTAAATTGCCAATGAAAAGAGAAAATAAATTAACCTTATGCTATCTCTGTTAACACCTAGAAGAGATAACTGTAGGTCTGACACCGGATATATCTAGTACCGAAGCGGGCATGGACGCTAAGTGCAGTCAAGTCACGGGATGTTTTTCGATTGTTCTGCTAGCGTAGAGACAAATAAAGGAGCACAACAGTTAAACAATGATTAATGTGATGCAGATACTTTGTAAACTATTACATGCGATCTTAAGATATTGGTAACAAATGACAACAAAGTACCTGTACAAAATCATATACAAAGAAAGAAGAAGAGATCACTATAAAAGTATGACATATACGATAATGAAACGGACCTAACTGGCATATGTTGATGAGACCGGGATAAACATATAAGGGTCAATGTCTAAATGTAGTCATTACGATGTAATTGACTTAAATGTGTTTCGTCTGTGTACGGCGAATATATGTTGATTCATTATCAAGTGTACGGCAACTAGCATGTTAACAGTACGGCGAATAGCTATACTAACATAACCATGTTTTTATGTTGTTATACCATTGGAGTAACATGCCAATGATGTAGCTTTGTAACAACACTTTTGAATGATATCGTAAGGGAAGGGTCAGTGAAGAATGTCGAAAGTCTAATGAATGTCGAGTTAAACATGCTATACCACAACATAAGCGGTGACCTTGACAAAAGCGGCGGAGAGTTGAAACTTGAGCTGTGACCTTGACTATAGGGGTAAAGTGTTGGAAATTTAGATGTGACCTTGACAATAGGGGTGGAGAGTTTGAAATTTGACAATAGGGGAGAAGAATTGGAACTTTAACTGTGACCTTAGCAATAGGGGTGGAGAGTTGAAACTTAGGCATCTTTCCATGTCACAACATGGTACATGCACCGATTACTGTTAATATACAAGGGAAGGGGATACACAAGAAATTTTAATGATGATGTAGAGAAAATCCTCAATTTATTCACAGTTATCTGTGAACAGCAAAGTGGTAAAGGCAACACAGACATCTGAAAGTGTAAACTATGTATACATTTAACAGGCAAGGGGACAAGTCTGTTTCTTTCCTACTCCAGATTTCTAAGCCTATTCTAACTTTATTTTCATTAACTTTTTGATAAGCACTTTTAAATTATGGTCTGAAATTTTGTTTTATAATTGTTACTTTAAAAAAAAAAAATTGCAACCCTAATATTTTGAGGGCTGAAAACAGACACACACATATTTTGTTTGGCCTATCATTTTAGTTTACAGCACAGGTAGACTAGCGGTTATCACACTGACTTACCTGTACAACTGTATTGAGTGTATTGTTGTCTCTTGTAATCTTTGGTGTTCTACAACTTACGTACGATAAGGTGCATGCATTTTACACTGTAGGAGATTTACGGTAATCGGGGAAGGATTGTTTCAGTTTAGCTTTAACAAACTATATCACATTTAGGCAAAGTGTTCACTTGAATACCGTATACCATAAGAACTGTTCGCCATGCACCAATTATTTTGAAAATTCCTATTCGCCATACAATGTCTTTCTTTTCGCCGTACAATTCACCAAAATTAGTTATGTACATGTAGATGTATATAATCCACTGGCAAATGTCAAGGCAGGACACTATTTAGCAGTACTAGGCAGACTGTTTTGTAAATAATTTGCAACTACACCAAAACAATTACATGCCTTTTGTTTCAGATATGAATTACGGCTATGCTTGACTGTGGTGCCTATTTATTTGTCTCTACACTACCAGAAAATACAAGAAATATCGGAAAACTTAACATGACTTGACTAAGCCCAGCTTCCATGCCCGGTTCGGAACTAGCTATATCCGGTGCCAGTCCTTCCAGTGTTAGTGGTTATTTGTCCTGACAGAAGTGCATGAGGGTGTAGTTACTGATACTAGAAAACTGAAGTACATTTACTGACATTTCTAAAACTCATTCCTCAGGTTGTAAATAATCTTAGGTTGTATTACCAAATAGTCAAACAGAATGTCTAGAAAATGCAATATCTGTGCATGTTGCTTTGGGCGTTATACAGTTTCATTAAGTGTCCTACGAAATGGGTATATCTTTTCATATCTTCAACTTTTGTTTCACGTTATCTCGGTCTTCAGCACATTAGTAGAAGCGATGTTATTCAAAACCATACCACTGTCTTTTCCTAAAGTACCTATTCGCTTCAAGCCAGGACGATACCGCTATTGCTGTTGCCGATCGGACATATACATTGACAAACGTCACAATTCTTCTTTCCAGAGACGTTCTTTCTCAAAGGACAAATGCAGACCTCTACCTAAACCATTGCTGCCTGTGGCAACGCCTGGCTAAATGTTGTCTGTACTTGGTCCTTACCTTGCTGATCGCCACAACAATGGCACAAAAATAACTAAGCAAATGTTTAACAACATTGTTGAAGACATACAGTAAGGCTAACATGTATTTTATCCTCAATAAATAAAGTTTATTGGTACTATTATTATTATAATAGTCTTGGTTTCATGAAAAGGATATCCTCAATGATACTGGCATTAAAACGAAAATTACTTACTTATTAAAGGGCAGACGCTTCACAGTCAAGAAGAAGTAAGCGAATCAAGACTAATAACAAAGATAAGCTTGGTAGTGGAAGCACAGTCTAGGAGAAGTAATCGAATCAAGACTGGTTACAAAGATAAGCCGGTTAGTGGAAGCACAGCCCAGGAGAAGTAAGCGAATCAAGACTGGTAACAAAGACAAGCCGGTTAGTGGAAGCACAGCCCAGGAGAAGTAAGCGAATCAAGACTGGTAACAAAGATAAGCCGGTTAGTGGAAGCACAGTCCAGGAGAAGCAAGCGAATCAAGACTGGTTACAAAGATAAGCTGGGTAATGCATGTACAGTCAATGAGAAGCAAGCGAATCAGGACTGGTAACACAGATAAGCTGGGTAATGGATGTACAGTCCAGGAGAAATAAGCTAATCAAGACTGGTAACACAGATAAGCTGGGTAGTGGAAGTACAGTCAAGAAGAAGTAAGAATCAAGACTGGTAACAAAGATAAGCTTGGTAGTGGGTGCACAGTCCAGGAGAGGTAAGCGAATCAGGACTGGTAACAAAGATAAGCTGGGTAATGGATGTACAGTTCAGGAGAAATAAGCGAATCAAGACTGGTAACACAGATAAGCTGGGTAGTGGAAGTATAGTCCAGAAAAAGGAGGAGAATCAAGACTGGTAACAAATACAAGCTAAGTAGTGGAAGCACAGTCCAGGAGAGGTAAGCGAATCAAGACTGGTATCAAAGATAAGCTTGATAGTGGAAGTACAGTCCAGAAAAAGGAGGAGAATCAAGACTGGTAACAAAGCTAAGCTGGGTAGTGAAAGTACCGTTCAGAATGAGTAGGCGAATCAAGACTGGTAGCAAAGTTAAGCTGAGTAGTGAAAGCACAGTCCAGGAGAAGTAAGCGAATCAAGACTGGTAACAAAGCTAATCTGGGTAGTGGAAGTACAGTCCAGAAAAAAGAGGAGAATCAAGACTGGTAACAAAGCTAAGCTGGGTAGTGAAAGCGCAGTCCAGAAGAAGTAAGCGAATCAAGTCTGGTAACAAAGATAAGCTGGGTAGTTGAAGCACACTCCAGAAAAAGCAAACTAATCAAGACTGGAAACGAAGATAAGCTGGGTGGTGGAATCTGCAAAAAGGTCGTTTTAAGCGCTAGAGATCCTTTGATTATGATAATTCTTTTCAAATCCTCTGGTCGGGGACTTTGTTATCATTGTAGGTGCGTTATGCTTTTTGTCTGCGCGAGTCAGTGATTCTCCAAATGACAATATTATCGTAGAAAAGAGGTTGACGACTATCAAAGAATATCAATCAAAAGAAATAAATACACAGGACCTGAACAAGAAAAGAGTTGTATGGGAGAAAATCGACGTGGTTTTAATTTTCCCAAACTCACATTAACAGAATTCCAATCGTTGTTCACATTTGGCTTGTACCAATTGAAACAAGAAAAGGTTTATTCGGCAGAACATGTATCAGTGAAAGAGTGTTGGTGTGCACCAAGAGCGATCTGCTCTGATCAAGTCGTGTTTCGCCATACGGCATCTATAGTGTACAGGCTTTGGATTGAAGTCTTTGTAGGGGTGACTTCGATGATTAGCTGGTATTGTCAATGCAAATCTGGACCACGAGTCGCCAAGACAACAAGTGTAAACAGATGTCGAATAAATTCACTCACTGTGTTTTCATTTCAACAAATTTTATTGACAAAGATGATACAAGTCAATTGGATGGAATAACAGGCAAAGCCTATATAAATTCTCTCCAGCGGTGGCTAAATTAACGGATTCTATTATTTTTATTTGATTAAGTTAATACATCAATTTTGAAATGAAAATTATAAAAAAAATTATTAAAGGGATGTAACTCCTTCTTAATTAACATAACTGAAATACAAATACATTCACACTTCTCACATCACACACAAAACACTTCCACAAGTATTATTTATTTTTATAACATTTTACAATTGTATATAAGCTATATAGCTATCAAATCACACAGATATTGGCAGACATTGACCAAAAGTCCATGTGCAAATATATGCACAGGTCACAGTCGCCAAAACTGTTAAGGTATTGTAGTTTAATATGAAAATAGAGAGCTAGTCTATGTGTAATTCAATGTATAAGATGGAAACTGTAAAACAAGACAGATTGAACAAATCTTACAACAAACAACAACAAACAAACATGCTCAACTTAAAACTCCTATGTCCGTAGAAGAATAACATTTATAGAAAAGTAGGTAAAGTTACTTATTTGTGGAGTATAATTGGAATAGGAATAGTAAAGTATAAAAGTATAAAGTATAAGGTCATGGCTGGTTAAATCATATAGAGATTAAAACGCCTTGATTTACCAATAAATAACTGTACATCATTAAGTAACTGTCTGTTTGTTAGTCCATCACAATCAGGACAGCCTTGTAGAAAAATGTTTGTATCAATATGGTTATGATTTCCATAATTATCAACAGAAGTAAATAAAGTAAGTCTGAGATCATTATACAATGGACATTCAAGAAAGTAATGGAAAACTGTTTCATATTCAAAAGAGCAAGCACAAGAGGGACAGTCAGTTAAATGGTCATTGAATAAATCAAAATTTAAATTGCTACATAAGTTTCTAAGTTGACAAAGAATAATGTTGGCCCGTCTATCACCTTCAGTTTTAAAAATTAAGGTTGATTCATTATCGATAATAATATCTTTATTTAGTTTGTGTTTAAAGGTTGCAAGAGTTGGGGAGTTTAAGAGATCATTATCAGTAGTGTTAGTTGTGCGGCACATTAGAGGGAGGAAACTGTCAAAATAATTGTTAGTTCTGCATAT
>NW_018408509.1:319837-344880 GCF_002113885.1 Mizuhopecten yessoensis
AAAAAAAAAATAGTTACTGGATGAATGAGTTTTTTTCTTTTATCAACATTACACCACATACATGTAACTATACATAGTGAAGTTCAGGAAGAGTAAGCAAGATAAGATATAGAACATCTTAGGCTAGACGTTAAAAATATTAGCATAATGGTTGTTAAATTTCTATGATACCATAGGATATAAATCCTATATTATCTTGGGTCTCTACACGTGTATAGTGATCTTCATTCTTATTAAATTGACATACTCACTGTGTTAATGCTGCCATCAAATGGGATGCTTAGTCACAGTTTGACTAGCTGTCCCTACTCAAGAAGGACGCAGGGTAAGTAAAATCCTTTTCAAACGATGACAAATATCATTATGTTACTAGTACCTGTTACAGTTTGTATGACATCAGTTTTATCAAGTTGATAGTATTCGATAGCCCACTAGCAAAATGTCATAAAACATCGATATTAACTGCATGTTCAGATCCTACAGTTATATAGAAGAACTAAACTGGGTCGATCGCCGGCGAACAAAACTTAATTGGCTGTCTAGGGTTCGATGTCCCGGGTTCGAATCTCGGTCTGGCCGTACATTACCACTCTATTGTTACAATTGGCGCCCAACGAGTTATGGCCACGGGAGGTGGTAAGGGGTCTCTTTTGTCTTCGATGTCGACGATTCAGGGGAAGGAGGGAGGAATGTAGCAAAACTTGACTGGGTCAATCGCTCGCAACCAGTTAGCTTTTTTCGTTTGTCTAGAGTTCGGAGGTTCTGGGTTCAAGTCCCTGCCATTGACTATTCATCTCCTGCTACAGCTATAAAGTATACACAACATCGATATCAATTGTAGATTTGGATCCCTCACTTGACAAATCATAATTCAGAGAATGCACTTTATACGAAGCTGTTGTATATATTGTCCATGGGTATTGACACCGTGGTATATCTTGTCCATGGGTATTAACACCGTGGTATATCTTGTTTATGGGTATCGCAACGTGGTATATCTTGTCCATGTGTGTTGACACTGTGGTATATTTTGTCCATTGGTGTTGACACTGTGTATTATTTTGTCCATGGGTGTTGATACTTTGTATTATTTTGTCCATGATAGTTATTACTGTGGTATAGTTTGTAAATAGGTATTGACACTGGGGTATAGTTTGTCCATGGATATCGACAATGTGGTATATCTTGTCCATGAGTATTAACACTGTGTATTATTTTGTCCATGGATATTGACACTGTGATAAAGTTGTTAATAGGTATTAACACTGGGGTATAGTTTGTCCATGGATATCGACAATGTGGTATATCTTTCCATGGGTATTGACACTGTGCATTATTTTGTCCATGATAGTTATTACTGTGGTATAATTTGTAAATAGGTATTGACACTGGGGAATAGTTTGTCCATGGATATCGACACTGTGGTATAGTTTGTCCTTGGATATCGACAATGTGGTATATCTTGTCCATGGGTATTGACACTGTCTATTATTTTGTCCATGGGTGTTGACACTGTGGTATAGTTTGTCCATGGGTGTTGACACTTTGTATAATTTTGTCCATGGTAATTGACACTGTGTATTATTTTGTCCATGGTAGTTGATACTGTGTATTATTTTGTCCATGATAGTTATTACTGTGGTATAGTTTGTCCATGGATATCGACAATGTGGTATATCTTGTCCTTGGGTATTGACATTGTGTATTAATTTGTCCATGGGTATTGACACTGTGTATTATTTTGTCCATGGTTATTGACACTGTGGTATATTTTGTCCATGATAGTTAACACTGGGGTATAGTTTGTCCATGGATATCGACAATGTGGTATATCTTTCCATGGGTATTGACACTGTGTATTATATTGTCCATGGGTATTGGCACTGTGGTATATCTTGTCCATGGGTATTGAAACTATGTATTATTTTGTCCATGATAGTTAACACTGTGGTATAGTTTGTCCATGGATATTGACAATGTGGTATATCTTGCCATGGGTATTGACACTGTGTATTATTTTGTCCATGATAGTTAACACTGTGGTATAGTTTGTGCATGGATATCGACAATGTGGTATATCTTGCCATGGGTATTGACACTGTGGATTATTTTATCCATTGGTATTGACACTGTGTATTATTTTGTCCATGGGTATTGAAACTATGTATTATTTTGTCCATGATAGTTAACACTGTGGTATAGTTTGTCCATGCATATCGACAATGTGGTATATCTTGCCATGGGTATTGACACTGTGGATTATTTTATCCATTGGTATTGACACTGTGTATTATTTTGTCCATGATAGTTAACACTGTGGTATAGTTTGTCCATGGATATTGACAATGTGGTATATCTTGCCATGGGTATTGACACTGTGGATTATTTTATCCATTGGTATTGACACTGTGTATTATTTTGTCCATGATAGTTAACACTGTGGTATAGTTTGTCCACGGATATCGACAATGTGGTATATCTTGTCCATGGGTATTGACACTGTGTATTATTTTGTCCATGGGTATTACTGCGGTAAAGTTTGTTAATAGGTATTGACACTGGGGTATAGTTTGTCCATGGATATCGACAATGTGGTATATCTTGTCCATGTGTATTGACACTGTGGTATATTTTGTCCATTGATGTTGACACTGTGGTATATTTTGTCCATGGGTGTTGATACTTTGTATTATTTTGTCCATGGATATCGACAATGTGGTATATCTTGTCCTTGGGTATTGACACTGTGTACTATTTTGTCCATGGGTATTAACACTGTGTATTATTTTGTCCATGGGTATTGACACTGTGTACTATTTTGTTCATGATAGTTATTACTGTGGTATAGTTTGTCCATGGATATCGACAATGTGGTATATCTTGTCCATGGGTATTGACATTGTGTATTATTTTGTCCATGGGTATTGACACTGTGTATTATTTTGTCCATGGGTATTGACACTGGTTATTATTTTGTCCATGGGTATTGGCACTGTGGTATAGTTTGTTAATAGGTATTGACACTGGGGTATAGTTTGTCCATGAGTATCGACAATGTGGTATATTTTGTCTTTGGGTATTGACATTGTGTATTATTTTGTCCATGGGAATTGACACTGTGTATTATTTTGTCCATGGGTATTGACACTGTGATATAGTTTGTTAATAGGTATTGACACTGGGGTATAGTTTGTCCATGGATATCGACAATGTGCTATATCATGTCCATGGGTATTGACACTGGGGTATATTTTGTGTTTAGGTGTTAACGATGTGGTATATTTTGTCCATGGGTATTGACACTGTGATATACTTTGTTAATATTTATTGACACTGTGTATTATCTTGTTCATGGGTATTGACACTGGGGTATAATTTGTGTTTAGGTGTTAACGATGTGGTTTCTGAATTTCGTTCGCTTTCAAGATAAGCATTCACGTAATGCTGATAATAATGCAACACAACGCAATGGCGACCATTATTCAACAGTTATAAATTAATATTTTGAAATATTTACGCTATCATGAGTGAAAAATATTCTGGTATTCTGGAAATTAAAGAGCATTGTATTACCATTTATTTTGCAGTTTTATGTGAAGATCGACAGAACAATGTGTTGGTCTGTGTACGATTGTCGTCGAGATGATGACAGAGACATTTTAATGGCGAATCCAACACATTTGTCTAGTGCCCATCCCAAAATAGTGACATCTCTGTCAACAAGAGCTACAGGATACTAGCCAGGACTAGATACCAAGCATCTCTCGTTGGCCTAGAACAATTATACACTTCTGAAGTTGTACACGCTTGTGTTTACCATGATAACAAAGATACGGGACAAACACACCGATACATTCTCACCTTAGTCGCACATAACCCGGAAGTACCCGGTGTCATCTGGAATGTTGCTACGTCTTGCTTGTAAATTGTTTCACCCTTTACCGTAATCTGTTTACAGTGGAATATAAATACAGTGCAATATAAGGATTAAAGGATTAAAAGCTAGCGATGACCGGCAACCGGGTATCCTCCGGAGGATGCAGCTTTATTGTGAGATAGGAAAGACTTGGTTTTTTCATCTCCCCTAAATAACCAGCTTCACGCCGGAATTCTACATCCTAAACTGTTATCGCCCGTGTCAAGACGGGACACTTTCAATTTCACAAGAAATTGATTCTTAAACGACTGGTAACATTTGGAATGGGGTTGTAGGGGCTAATAAGAGAGGCGATACAAGCAAGCTTGTTCCACCCTATATATGATAAGCTGACGTAAACGGTACCCGGCGTCACCTACTTAAAGTGTACTGTAATATATAAATTAATTAGAAATAAATGATATTCTCAATAAATCAGCATTTAAGAACATACTGTATTTCATCCAAACAATAATTAGATAAATCAAATTGAAGTAAAACGAAACATAAAGCCTACATACACCCTGAAAATGTCATTTTTGGCATATGCTAGGATTTCCAGTTGATGTCAATATTCTGTCTGATGGACAGAATCAATTAAAAACCTATACATAGATGTGTTTGTGATATTATTCTGTAACCTAGTGGAGGAGATGATCTTAAATGGGGGAAAGGTAAATCAATATTTTCCAATAAAGTTGTTTAGAGATCGACAACCAATCTGAGAGTATAGAACACTTGACCAAAACCTCGGTAGATAATCTGCAAAACGGACCTATGTTTGGAATGGAAATTTCTTGACTAATATTTAAATTCGTTGCTTTGGCCGAAACAACACCAATAAAGTTTCTTTGGCCGAAACAACACCAATAAAGTTTCTTTGGCTGAAACAACATTGATAAAGCTTCTTTGGCCGAAACAACACCAATAAAGTTTCTTTGGCCGAAACAACACCAATAAAGTTTCTTTAATGATTAATGACACGTTTGAATGATTCCCAAGAGGCAATAACTGGTTTTTTAAAAACTTTTTCTGATAAGTTCTTTGAATTTGTATGAACAATACCTTACATATATTCGGTTATATAACTACATAAATGATTCATGACAGGAAGGTTTTGTTATCTACTTGTAGAACGATTCCTACAGACATTTTATTATTTTACTATATAAACGATTCCTACAGACATTTTATTATTTTACTATATAAACGTTTCCTACAGACATTTTATTATTTTACTATATAAACGTTTCCATAAGAAAACTTTTGTTATTTACTTTTATGACGACCTTACTTAAGCAATGAATTTTTTAGCAAATGTTGTTATGGTCCTTTAACACACTTTGCTATTGATGACAAACTCAACAAAGCCTAGTAGTGTTTTATGTAAGTTTGTTTGCAACTGCAATGTGTGTTATAGGACCATAACAGTATTTGCTAAAATATTCATTATTAATATTGTCATTTTGATAGATTAGTTGTGCTTTATCAAATTAATAAATAGCAAATTAAGTCTTGTTTTAGTGCTGCCCAGTTATAATTGTTATCTGGAGTAGGAGTGGTGATGGAGGACAAGTTGGTGTTACAAATTATTCAACTAATAATATTTAACATTCACTGTATTGAATTTTTTTTATTAAAATTTGATTATTTACAAATGCAGTATACAAACATGGCTTTCCATTTTGAAACATATTTGATATATACTGGTTACTATGTAAAGAAAGAAAAAAAACTGTATTTGTTTTACCCTGATAATTCTATTTATTTGTAATTTTTTAATTTTGCTTAGTTCAGAGATAGATATAGACTATTAAATATTAAGTATTAAGTACTATTTAACGGTCAAAGCCAGTGCTAATATGTTAATGTCTAAATTATAATTATGTTATTGTTTGAAATGTATGTAACCAAGGGGAGAGGGCTTGTATAGGCATAGCCTGTTGCCAAATTCCCATTGAATCATTTGATTTAATAAAATATTTTGAAATGAAGTCTTGACAACAATAAAATTGATGACGTCACAATAGAGATTGATGACGTTACAATAGCAAATGTTGTTATAGTCTCACAACATCATTTGCCTTCTCAGTGAATTGTTTGCTACTTGGCTTTGTTAAGTTTGACATCTAATAGCAATGTGTGTGATATAAACATAACAGCATTTGCTAAAACATTCATTACTGAAATATAAACTGTTCCTTACAGAGAAGTTTTGTCTTATACTTGCATTCCTACAGATATATTACTATTTAAGCAATGTTTTAGCAAATGTTGTATGATTGATGACAAACTTAATAAAGCTTTATGTAAGTTTGTCAACAATAGAAATGTGTGTGATAGGACCATAACATATTTGCTTAAATATTCATTATTTTTATTTACATTTTGATAGAGTAGTTATGCTTTATTTTGTTATTTCGAACAGGTTTTGAACAGCAAATTAAGTGTTTACAGCAATGACATCGATGACGTTACAATAGCTAATGTTGTTATAGTCTCATAACAATATTTGCCTTCGCAATGCATTACAATTGAAGGATGAACGGTTCTATAAAAGATACCTTTGTTATTTACTTGTATGACGACCTTACAGATATTTGGTTGTTTCACTTTGTAAACGGTTCCTTACAGGGACGTTTTGTTATTAACTTGTATGAATTATTCCTTATATATGTATTATTATTTTACTATACAAATGCTTCCTTATAGGGATATTTGAAGATATACATCAAGGATTGGTTAGGTTCCGCAATGCGATATTTACATTTTCAGAACATGTCATAAACACTTCGGGAACATTATCGGTGTGTAAACATCTGATTCATGACTTTCCAGGGAGTTGTTTCAGACCGAATTAACCGATTCGAAAACCCAAGTTACCCGTAACTCAAATGGAAATGAAACCAACATCAAACTCCTCAAAAAACCGTGGAATCGATAGATAACTGCGTGTGGTCATACAGACGATACTGTTGGGCAGACATATATGCATATTGTCCCGGTTGACCAATAGATATGTAAATATTGAACTTCTATGCTCTGCCTTTGGTAATTTTCTAACAGTTTGGGCTTGTCCTTCACTCTAATGAAGAATTCTTTCAACTTATTACATATCTGATAGCTATATTTTTTAATTTCCAAATTGTTCATGACGGATGAATACAAACAAAATATAAACAGAAAAGACATATACTGTAACATAAGAGCTTGTGTTATCTGTTAAGCGGGTGATGAAAAAGCGCTCGGTTGGGAGTCCTATCATTTCTGTCTGACCTTCTCGGGTCAAATAGGGCCCAACATGTTGAAGTACTTCTTGCTAAAACAACACCTCTATTATTGTAATCACACTACATACAATGCACCTTTGATAAGCGTCGCGCTATCCTATGGCCGGACGATAATACCGTCACAACTACCTGTACCCAGGGCTCTGTACCCAGGGCTGGAGTGAGGAGCTGCTGTAGGTAGATGTACCAGGCCAACTTCTGAAGGTAACCAACACTCATTCACTATAATGATACATAGCACTACGTTGTGCAATTTTTTTCATTTCTTAAATACAACTTATAATTTTGCTCATTTTAATAAGTAGGAAAGTACTTTTCCAGATGTTATTTTCTAATAAAGTTACAATAAAGTATGTATAGTGGACTACTATAAATTATTTTGATTGTTTTAGTTTACATATTGTTAACTGACCCACTTTTGTTGACCACGCTATTCTGTCTTTTCCTCTTGTCTCTTTGTGTTACCATTGCAATCCTTGATTTCAATGTCAGTAACATGATAAATGTTAACATCTGTCTGAGCGCCATGTTACTGTGAGTGGTCTGTTCCATTGGTCCACTCTCTTAAATCCATTTGGTTGTTGCTTTGACTCGCTGCAGTATTTAGAGATAGTGACGGAAAGGATCAAATCATTATTTCTTTATAGTCATGGATGCTTAAAAAAGTGTTTTGTTTTTCATATCAACATATTGACATGTCATGATCAATACAAAAGAGAATTTAAAGCATATGGTGAATTGTTAATATTTCATGAAGGAATTACTTTCTTCTACATAATGATTAGTGCATTTTGCGATTTTTTATGTAATGTTTAAACTAATCAACAATGCGTAAAATGACTTGGAATTCAATTAAAGGTTATATTTCATTGAAAATCATGTTTTAAACACAGATATTGTCTATTCTTATTCAATAATTATTTTTGAAATTCTCTTTATTTATTTATTAGTGAGTATCAAAATATTATAAGTTCATAAAAGTGAACATAAAAAACTAAATTATAAATAAACAATACTTTATATGTAACATGTACTATAAAATAAAACACATCATTTATTAAAAATTTACATGGATACATTTCAATTTATCAATAACCTACTATACTAAAACAAACATTGCTTTATTACGAATAATCTATTACACATAAACAATACTCCTATTAAGAATGTTTGTAAATTACTGTTGGAAGTTTTCACCTGATTTTGTTTCTATTTTTATCCTAAGAAAACGATACTCTATCAATATGCTCAGCCCGAATGCAGAAGCGTTTCAGATAGAAAATTTACTGGGACTCAAAACTACAGAGAGAACAGGAGAGGAAACATGCACAGCCTCCGAGAATACAGTAAGGAATATATGTCTCTCGTCCGCCGCTAGTGGAGGTATACAGTGTATACACCCGGCCAGACAGACAGTTCATGGTAAGATTATTACTTTGTATTATCGTTAACATGCAGCCAATGTGGATTGTGTGTGCTAGTATTAGGACGATCATTTATTGAAATCTCAAAAGGACAAACTAAGTAACGCCTTCTCTAAATCATCATATGAATATTTGTACTATTTCAATCCGTAGTAATTTGAATCTGATGATGTGACAATCGTTATTTAATAATTCATTGTTTTTTAATGCTGAAGATTATTTCACTCATGAAAAACGATGATAAAAAGTAAGAGGTTTATGAAAAATATACCAGGCAGTAGATAAAAGAAACTCATGAACCTTATGAGAATAAACATATACAAACGGGTACCATGGGGGTATGGTTAACATTAAAATATAAAGATATGATTAATAATAAAATAAAAAGCTATGGTTAAAATAAAACCACAAAATATGATAATACCAAAATGGTATGATAAAAATTATGCGATAGTAATTTGAAGAACAATATCCATAGTAGTATAAAACAAATTAAAGATTTATGGTAAAATTAAACTGTAATGGCATGATTTATATTTACTATAATGATATGATTAATATTAAACTATAATGGTATGATTAATTAAAAACTAGAGATGTATATTTAGCTTTTTTTATGATTAATAATAAACTAAAGAATTATGTAAAAAATCAACTTTATTGCATGATTAATTATAATAAACTGTAATGGTATGATAAATAATAAACTAAAGAAATATGAAAGAAAATCAACTTTATGGTATAATAAATTGATATTAATGGATACTGCCAGGGTTGGTGGTCTGGTTTATTTGGATATTGCCAGGGTTGACTGTCTGGTTTATTTGGATACTGCCAGGGTTGACTGTCTGGTTTATTTGGATACTGCCAGGGTTGGTGGTCTGGTTTATTTGGATATTGCCAGGGTTGACTGTCTGGTTTATTTGGATACTGCCAGGGTTGACTGTCTGGTTTATTTGGATACTGCCAGGGTTGACTGTCTGGTTTATTTGGATACTGCCAGGGTTGACTGTCTGGTTTATTTGGATACTGCCAGGGTTGACTGTCTGGTTTATTTGGATACTGCCAGGGTTGACTGTCTGGTTTATTTGGATACTGCCAGGGTTGACTGTCTGGTTTATTTGGATACTGCCAGGGTTGACTGTCTGGTTTATTTGGATACTGCCAGGGTTGACTGTCTGGTTTATTTGGATACTGCCAGGGTTGACTGTCTGGTTTATTTGGATACTGCCAGGGTTGACTGTCTGGTTTATTTGGATACTGCCAGGGTTGACTGTCTGGTTTATTTGGATACTGCCAGGGTTGACTGTCTGGTTTATTTGGATACTGCCAGGGTTGACTGTCTGGTTTATTTGGATACTGCCAGGGTTGACTGTCTGGTTTATTTGGATACTGCCAGGGTTGACTGTCTGGTTTATTTGGATACTGCCAGGGTTGACTGTCTGGTTTATTTGGATACTGCCAGGGTTGACTGTCTGGTTTATTTGGATACTGCCAGGGTTGACTGTCTGGTTTATTTGGATACTGCCAGGGTTGATGGTCTGGTTTATTTGGATACTGCCAGGGTTGACTGTCTGGTTTATTTGGATACTGCCAGGGTTGACTGTCTGGTTTATTTGGATACTGCCAGGGTTGACTGTCTGGTTTATTTGGATACTGCCAGGGTTGACTGTCTGGTTTATTTGGATACTGCCAGGGTTGACTGTCTGGTTTATTTGGATACTGCCAGGGTTGACTGTCTGGTTTATTTGGATACTGCCAGGGTTGACTGTCTGGTTTATTTGGATACTGCCAGGGTTGACTGTCTGGTTTATTCTACACAATAATTATACTGAGAGCTTTCATCCATTCTGACAACACCTCACAATGAATTCATTATAATAATAATGATAGTAATAGTCAATAGAAATGCCTATGTGTATCACCGTGCTGTGCTATCTTATAAAATCGTACGGTTAATTATAAACTAAAAATATATGGTAAAAATTAGACCATAATGATTTGATTGGTTATAAACTAAAGATGTATGGTTTAACTGAAACCCTTGGGCCATGTATTTAGTCCTCATGTAAGAGGTTTCTCATTCATTCATTTGTATTCATTTATTCATTCTAACAATCACTTCACTATGATCAATTATAACCTAAAGATGTGTCGTGAAAATTTAACCGCATTGGTATGATTAAAACAAACTACAGATGTTTGGTAAAGCATTAAACCAAAATTGTATGATTAATTATAAACTATAGACCTATCGTAAAAAAATAGCCTATAATGGTATAAATAAAATAAACAAACAATGAATGTTAAAGCAAAACCATAATGGTTGGATTTATTATTAATTAAAGACTTATGTTAAACATTAAACCATATTGGTATGATCACGGACTTAGATAGCCTCTAATTCCGTGTTATGATTTATTATAAACTAAAGAAATATCGTAAAATCAAACCACAAGAGAATCATAGTAGTTTGAAAAGTAATAATTGGTTACATCGAAATAGTAGTTTAATAAAACGAAATAAACTAAGTGTGTACATGTCAGAGTGGGGGCTCCGTGATAACGTTAACTCTTATACGTATAATACAATTTACAACTTTGAGTAGAATGCTTGGTATGAGAACAGATTTTTTTTGTATAAATTAACTGAATACAATTTTACTTTTTAAGCATTGAACGAAATCTTTGTTTATCTGTTCGCTTATAGAGGTATTATGGACAATTAATATAATTAATTAACAATTAATACGAAAAATCATGTAAACTGTTGTAAATAGATTTATGACGATGAGTTTCTGTGTAGTGTTGAGTGTGAATAACAGCTGTGGCTGGGGTACTATATACATTTATACAAAATGGTCACTTCGAATTGTGTCAGATGTTATAGGAAAACAGCTATCCTGGTGAATATTAGAGTATATTACTAGCAACCCGTAGTTGATGTTGATGCAGCATACTATGTGTATTTTGTGAGTGTAGGATCTGAATGTAGTATTTACCTCGATGGCGTATTATACTATATAAGTGTAGGATCTGAATGTAGTATTTACCTCGATGGCGTTTTATACTATATAAATGTAGGATCTGAATGTAGTGTTAACCTCGATGGCGTTTTCCCTTTGTTAGTGTAGGATCTGAATGTAGTGTTGACCTCGATGGCGTTTTCCCTTTGTTAGTGTAGGATCTGAATGTAGTGTTGACCTCGATGGTGTATCCCTTTGTAAGTGTAGGATGTTAGTGTAGTGTTGACCTCGATGGTGTTTTTCCTTTGTTAGTGTAGGATCTGAGCCTGTAGATGAGTGCAATGTTACCAGTGATTCGTATATATTTGCATTTATTGACATTCCCATAAATGTTGTAGCTATCTGTTGATCAAAATGAATATCTGTTGACTGATGAAAAAAGAGATACAGCTATCAGATTAATCTACGGAGAGGATAGGTACCCGTAGACGAGTAAACATCTAGCCCTTTGATGTGTGTACTGTACGTATATCAGCCCGTTATCTGATGTGTGAGGAGATACACCAGCAGGGGGGACTTACCGTACACCAACATAGGTCGTGGTAGTATTATTTAGTTAGGATGACGACGATATTGATCATATTTGAAAATGAACTTAAATAATACGTTAATTAAATTTATATTTAGACGTTGTTTATTGCTAATTGACGTTATAATAAACTAACTATTAAACACTACGTGGACAAATATTTTTTGCGATAAAGGGGCCCAGTGGCATGGTTTGCTCACCCAATATTCAATTATATCGGCAAACTATGGCAAGCCAAGTTGTCATTTATTCATGGAGCAATGTTGATCCAGTACTTAACCAAATTATATAAGATATCTTATTTAATTATATAAGATATCTTATATACTTTATGAGATATATTATATACTTTATAAGATATCTTATATAATAAATGAGATATCTTATATATTTTATAAGATATCTTATATACCTTTCTTTATAAGATATCTCATAAAAAATATAAGATATCTTATATATTATATAAGATATCTCATAAAAGATATAAGATATCTTATAAAGAAAATTAAATGAGATATCTTATATCTTTTATAAGATATCTTATATACTATATGAGATATCTTATATAATTTGGTTAAGTACTGGATCAACATTGCTCCATGCATAAATGACAACTTGGCTTGCAATAGCAAACACATTTCACATCGGTGACCTTCAAAGTGGGTCAAGGTCGTACGTTATAATTTTGATGGCAAACAGGCTGACACAACAGGTTAAGTAACATTACCAAATGACAAATGGTTATTCAGAAGAATGTTTTTTTTTATTTACATATTTACTCTTACCCTTGATATTGACTAATATGTCATTTGAAGGTTAAGACCATTCATTTGAACAATCTTGACAACGCTTCAGCTTAGCCTGTTACAAGTAAAACTGCATTTCTTTAGCCTTCTCGTTCATTCAGAAAATGGCATTTAAATAATAAATTTGACAGACGCCACACTATTTCGTAAGCTCAGAGGCATGTCGTGCTAGATGAGCGGAACATAACGAACACGGATCAAATACATATATACACTTTATTGGGGTTTCTGTTAAAGAAATTTTGTATGAAACTATAAAAAAAAACCCAGTGGTAGATGACTATAGAAATTATAACCCGAGAACTAACCGCAACCAGTGGGAATGTGATTTGCGCGTGTCCATCTACTGGCCGTTGGCCCTCTTGACCAATGACCACTACGGTTATCTACCGATATCTAGTGTCAGCTATCGGTCCCTATCTATTGATCACTGTCCCGCGCTTTTCCTAGCATTGTCAGGCTGGTATAACACTACACATATAGCGATAGGAACCAGAGCAAGTTGCATATACACCAATCGGTCAGCCGAACGCCGATGATTTGATATCAAACCGAGGATTATCACGTGTAATTTTTCACTCATTATTCTCGTTTTATCTGTTTGTTGTTTGTTTTCCTGTGAGAACTGTCATTCATTCCTTGCTCTTACGACAATGGACATCTTCACATGAGATAAGCGTGGACATCTTTACACCAGATAAGCGTTTCTAGATGATCACGCTAGTGTTATACGAGTATAACCTGACATGCGCACTCGCCATGCATGTATAACTTCTGATTATGTTCAAAGTTCGTAAATAAAAGCTTATCCCTTTAAAATGGCCATTCCTTGTTATTGACTTGAACGTTACAAAGAACACTCACGGTCCATGTTATTGAGTTGAACGTTACAAAGAACACTCACGGTCCATGTTATTGAGTTGAACGTTACAAAGACCAATCACGGTCCATGTTATTTTGTTGAACGTTACAAAGACCAATCACGGTCGGTGTTAATGCAGCAAACAGTCTTTTTCCAAATCAGTGCTGCACTTCTAGAGATGTATTTATGTCACAAGGTGGTAAACCCTACTGGTTGACTGTCAGTCCCCGATCGAGGTTGGTCGTACTCTGCTGGTTGACTGTCAGTCCCCGATTGAGGTTGGCCGTACTCTGCTGGTTGACTGTCAGTCCCCGATCGAGGTTGGCCGTACTCTGCTGGTTGACTGTCGGTCCCCGATCGAGGTTGGCCGTACTCTGCTGGTTGCCTGTCGGTCCCCGATCGAGGTTGGCCGTACTCTGCTGGTTGACTGTCAGTCCCCGATCGAGGTTGGCCGTACTCTTCTGGTTGTCTGTCAGTCCCCACGGTTGGCCGAAGCCTTTAACTGGAATTACAGAGGCAGAGTTTACATGGAATAAAAATAAAAGTTATCTATTGTAGCCAAACGTTGTCACTTGTAACATCGTAAAGGGTTTTAAAGACACCTGTCCCGATTTACTTTATTCTACATATGTTTCGGAACGTCTGTAGACGTGTCTATTGACATTAGGTTCCACTGATGGATGAAATAGCCATATGTTACACATTAAAATGTTTACTTTGTTTGGCTCACATTTTGTTAACAGAAGTTTCCTTTCTCTGTATTTGTAATGATAAAGTAGTATAATTTACTGTTTGATTATCAGTAGAAAACAAATGGTTTATGAAGATAGATGAATCAAATCAATATCAGTATAGACTATATTTTTCTATCTTTCAAAAAGTCCTTTTTATCGGTCATAATAGTTAAAAGAATGACGTTCTCATCAACCTTCCTATTATATACGAGTGTACGAGAATACCCTCCCCAATATCGGGACACCTAGATGGTATTTTGTATTAGTGTATATTAAAGTGAAAACTCTTGTACACACCTAATGATCATAATGCGCGTATCAGTTAAATAATCTGGTAATCAAATCGACCTACATACGTGATAACTGTATCTCTTTGACCTAGTAAACATGGAAAATAAACCAAACATATCCAGTATGGGTGATAGAAACCGTACACATGTCTGGCTGGCCCTGTCGGTGTGTATATGGTACAAACCGTACACATGTCTGGCTGGCCCTGTCGGTGTGTATATGGTAAAAACCGTACACATGTCTGGCTGGCCCTGTCGGTGTGTATATGGTACAAACCGTACACATGTCTGGCTGGCCCTGTCGGTGTGTATATGGTAAAAACCGTACACATGTCTGGCTGGCCCTGTCAGTGTGTATATGATACAAACCGTACACATGTCTGGCTGGCCCTGTCGGTGTGTATATGGTACAAACCGTACACATGTCTGGCTGGCCCTGTCGGTGTGTATATGGTACAAACCGTACACATGTCTGGCTGGCCCTGTCAGTGTGTATATGGTACAAACCGTACACATGTCTGGCTGGCCCTGTCAGTGTGTATATGGTACAAACCGTACACATGTCTGGCTGGCCCTGTCAGTGTGTATATGGTACAAACCGTACACATGTCTGGCTGGCCCTGTCAGTGTGTATATGGTACAAACCGTACACATGTCTGGCTGGCCCTGTCAGTGTGTATATGGTACAAACCGTACACATGTCTGGCTGGCCCTGTCAGTGTGTATATGGTACAAACCGTACACATGTCTGGCTGGCCCTGTCAGTGTGTATATGGTACAAACCGTACACATGTCTGGCTGGCCCTGTCGGTGTGTATATGGTACAAACCGTACACATGTCTGGCTGGCCCTGTAAGTGTGTATATGGTACAAACCGTACATCATGTCTGGCTGGCCCTGTCAGTGTGTATATGGTACAAAACATACACATGTCTTGCTGGCCCTGTCGGTGTGTATATGGTACAAAACGTACATATGTCTGGCTGGCCCTGTCGGTGTGTATATGGTACAAACCGTACACATGTCTGGCTGGCCCTGTCAGTGTGTATATGATACAAAGCGTACACATGTCTGGCTTGCTCTGTAAGTGTGTATATGCTAAAAACCGTACACATGTCTGGCTGGCCCTGTAAGTGTGTATATGGTACAAACCGTACATCAGGTCTGGCTGGCCCTGTCAGTGTGTATATGGTACAAAACATACACATGTCTTGCTGGCCCTGTCGGTGTGTATATGGTACAAAACGTACATATGTCTGGCTGGCCCTGTCGGTGTGTATATGTTACAAACCGTACACATGTCTGGCTGGCCCTGTCGGTGTGTATATGATACAAAGCGTACACATGTCTGGCTTGCTCTGTCAGTGTGTATATGCTAAAAACCGTACACATGTCTGGCTGGCCCTGTGGGTGTGTATATGGTTCAAACCGTACACATGGCTGGCTGGCCCTGTGGGTGTGTATATGATACAAACCGTACACATGTCTGGCCGACCCTGTCGGTGTGTATATGATACAAAGCGAACACATGTCTGGCTTGCTCTGTCAGTGTGTATATGGTACAAACCGTACACATGTCTGGCTGGCCCTGTCGGTGTGTATATGATACAATACTTAAACATATCTAGCTGGCCCAGTGATAGCTCTAGTTAGTCCTGATGCTGTATATGACATTCCAATTATTACCACTACCACTACCACCAATACTAACACCATCCCCAGCACCACTGCTACCACTACAAACGCCAACTACCACCACCAACAACTACCACCACCAACAACTACCATCACCAACAACTACCACCACAACAAACAACACCACCAGTAAATCTACAATCATAACGTCATAAATGGGTCATTTTTATTGCTAACACCACATATCGCTGGTTTTCTAATGAAAATGCTTTCACACGCGTCTTTTGTTTTAACAGAAACGTCCAACCGAGGACAGATTAGTGTTGAACTATGTCACAGTGATCTGTGGCATGCCTTCCATAACCTTGGCACGGAGATGATAATCACGAAAACAGGAAGGTAGGTCAAGCAGTCATAATACTGTTATTGTAGGTGTTAACGTTGTGTGTCACAAACATTATATAACATTCGGTGGGACTGAATTCATTTATGAATAAAAGCTGAAATATTTCAGAGCATTTCTTCATTGAAAATTATACTTTTCAAGCTCATAGTTGTAACTAACACTTTCTCTCCATGTAGGCGAATGTTTCCTGCCATCAGGGTTAGAATCCAAGGGCTGGAATCCAAAAAACGATACAAAGTGTATTTAGACTTCCAGCAACAGGATAAACACAAGTACAGATACGTATATCACAGGTAAGCTGGTCAGTCATACTGGATTATCACAGGTTATCTGGTCAGTCAGACAGCCATATCGCAGTTAAGCTGGTCAGCCAGACAAGTTAACAAAAGGTAAGCTGGTCTGTGGTTCCGTTCTATCGGACAGGTTAACCACAGAGAGGTTTATAACAGGTAAGCATGTCAGCGGTCATTGTTTTACTGAGAAGTATTTGTTAAGTATGCTAGTCAGATAAAGATTGTGTCACACTTACTGCTGGTGACGTATCCCTGTTGGTACTTCCTTCGTCCGTAGTCCCGGTCGTTCCGTTGGTTCGTTGTTTTGTTTTTTAATTTGTTGTATTTTCTTGGTCCTTTCGCTTTGTGTTGGTTTTGTTTTTTACCCATCCTCGAAATTCTATGGGCTACGCTCGCTCTCTGCACCTCTGGAATATGTCTTGACAACAACTAAGGCACGCGGTCAGCTATTTCATTGGTTTCAGGTGAAAACAACTATACCTTACTATTGAAGATAACTGGAGCGACATCCGACTTCAAAGTCAGTCAATTTTACCGTTACGGAGCCGCGCGATAGTTCTGATGTTAATCAAAGAATCAAGGAAGCATACATGTATCATTCACAATGTGGAGTGAACAGAGCCTTCGATTTCGAAATTATTCCAGGAGTACGTAAGAGAAAGTATGATAGCGAAATCTCTATAATTTCGAGGATGGTTTTTCCAGGTCACTGTCGTTTAATTTTTGGTGTTTGCTCGGTCCATGTTGTTAATATTTGGTGTTTGACCAGTCCCTGTTGTTAACTGTTGGTTGTTTCCACAGTCCCTGTTGTTAACTGTTGGTTGTTTCCACAGTATACAATTGTTCCATGGCTATTTGGGGAACAGTCAAAACTATCATCCCGAGGGCAAACAGTTCCATAGGGCTTCCCACTACCGAGGTTGATAGTTTTGACTGTTACCCAAATAGCATTGAAACAATCGTTTTATCACCAAATAAATATTAGTATCAATGCTGCATGCAATGTTGCCATTGCTTCAACACTGAGTCGCGGTCACCGAAACGCTTGAACGGGGCTCTCGAGGGGGGATTTCTGCGCACCAAATTCGCGCCGGGTAACAGTTCACTCTGACCGGGAAAACAGTTTTGACTGTTTCACCCCTACAGGCGAAATTGGACAAAGGCCAGAAACAGTCAAAAATGACTAATTATGATTTATATAGACTATTGGGTAATAAACAATAGCCATGAAACAATTGTATATTGTTAACTGTTGGTTGTTTCCTCGGTCCCTGTTGTTAACTGTTGGTTGTTTCCTCGGTCCCTGTTGTTAACTATTGGTTGTTTCCTCGGTCGCTGTTGTTAACTGTTGGTTGATTCCTCGGTCCCTGTTGTAAATTTCGGTGATTCCACAGTTTCTGCTGTTAACTGTTTGTGATTCCTCAGTCCCTGTTTTTAACTGTTGGTTGTTTCCACTGTCACTGTTGATAACTGTTGAATGTTTCCAAGGTCCCTGTTGATTACTGTTTGTGATTCCCCGTTCCCTGTTGTTAACTGTTGGTTGATTCATCGGTCCCTGTTGTTCACTGTTGGTTGTGTCCACGGTCCTGTTGTTAACTGTTTGTGATTCCTCGGTCCCTGCTGTTAACTGTTTGTGATTCCTCGGTCCCTGTTGTTATCTGTTGGTTGATTCCTCGGTCCCTGTTGTTAACTGTTGGTTGATTCCTCAGTCCCTGTTGTTAACGGTTTGTGATTCCTCGGTCCCTGTTGTTAACTGTTTGTGATTCCTCAGTCCCTGGTGGTAACTGGTGGTTGATTCCTCGGTCCCTGTTGTAAATTTCTGTGATTCCTCGGTCCCTATTGTTAACTGTTGGTTGTTTCATCGGTCCCTGTTGTTAACTGTTGGTTGATTCCTCGGTCCCTGTTGTAAATTTCGGTGATTCCACAGTTTCTGCTGTTGACTGTTTGTGATTCCTCAGTCCCTGTTTTTAACTGTTCGTTGTTTCCACTGTCACTGTTGATAACTGTTGAATGTTTCCAAGGTCCCTGTTGATTACTGTTTGTGATTCCCCGTTCCCTGTTGTTAACTGTTGGTTGATTCATCGGTCCCTGTTGTTCACTGTTGGTTGTTTCCACTATCCCTGTTGTTCACTGTTGGTTGTTTCCACGGTCCCTGTTGTTCACTGTTGGTTGTGTCCACGATCCTGTTGTTAACTGTTTGTGATTCCTCGGTCCCTGCTGTTAACTGTTTGTGATTCCTCGGTCCCTGTTGTTAACTGTTTGTGATTCCTCGGTCCCTGCTGTTAACTGTTTGTGATACCTCGGTCCCTCTTGTTAACTGTTTGTGATTCCTCGGTCCCTGTTGTTAACTGTTGGTTGATTCCTCGGTCCCTGTTGTTAACTGTTGGTTGATTCCTCAGTCCCTGTTGTTAACTGTTTGTGATTCCTCGGTCCCTGTTGTTCACTGTTGGTTGTTTCCACTGTCCTTGTTGTTAACTGTTTGTGATTCCTCGGTCCCTGTTGTTCACTGTTGGTTGTTTCCTCGGTCCCTGTTGTTAACTGTTGGTTGATTCCTCAGTCCCTGTTGTTAACTGTTTGTGATTCCTCGGTCCCTGTTGTTCACTGTTGGTTGTTTCCACGGTCCCTGTTGTTAACTGTTGGTTGATTCCTCGGTCCCTGTTGTAAACTGCTGTAATTCCTCGGTCCCTGTTGTTCACTGTTGGTTGTTTCCACTGTCCCTGTTGTTCACTGTTGGTTGTTTCCACGGTCCCTGTTGTTCACTGTTGGTTGTGTCCACGGTCCCTGTTGTTAACTGTTTGTGATTCCTCGGTCCCTGTTGTTAACTGTTTGTGATTCCTCGGTCCCTGTTGTTAACTGTTTGTGATTCCTCGGTCCCTGTTGTTAACTGTTGGTTGTTTCCACGGTCCCTGTTGTTAACTGTTGGTTGATTCCTCGGTCCCTGTTGTAAACTTCTGTAATTCCTCGGTCCCTGTTGTTCACTGTTGGTTGTTTCCACTGTCCCTGTTGTTCACTGTTGGTTGTTTCCACGGTCCCTGTTGTTCACTGTTGGTTGTGTCCACGGTCCCTGTTGTTAACTGTTTGTGATTCCTCGGTCCCTGTTGTTAACTGTTTGTGATTCCTCGGTCCCTGTTGTTAACTGTTTGTGATTCCTCGGTCCCTGTTGTTAACTGTTGGTTGTTTCCACGGTCCCTGTTGTTAACTGTTGGTTGTTTCCTCGGTCCCTGTTGTAAACTTCTGTAATTCCTCGGTCCCTGTTGTTCACTGTTGGTTGTTTCCACTGTCCCTGTTGTTCACTGTTGGTTGTTTCCACGGTCCCTGTTGTTCACTGTTGGTTGTGTCCACGGTCCCTGTTGTTAACTGTTTGTGATTCCTCGGTCCCTGTTGTTAACTGTTTGTGATTCCTCGGTCCCTGTTGTTAACTGTTGGTTGTTTCCTCGGTCCCTGTTGTTAACTATTGGTTGTTTCCTCGGTCGCTGTTGTTAACTGTTGGTTGATTCCTCGGTCCCTGTTGTAAATTTCTGTGATTCCACAGTTTCTGCTGTTAACTGTTTGTGATTCCTCAGTCCCTGTTGTTAACTGTTGGTTGATTCATCGGTCCCTGTTGTTAACTGTTTGTGATTCCTCGGTCCCTGTTGTTAACTGTTGGTTGATTCCTCGGTCCCTGTTGTAAATTTCTGTGATTCCTCGGTCCCTGTTGTTCACTGTTGGTTGTTTCCACTGTCCCTGTTGTTCACTGTTGGTTGTTTCCACGGTCCCTGTTGTTCACTGTTGGTTGTGTCCACGGTCCCTGTTGTTAACTGTTTGTGATTCCTCGGTCCCTGTTGTTAACTGTTTGTGATTCCTCGGTCCCTGTTGTTAACTGTTTGTGATTCCTCGGTCCCTGTTGTTAACTGTTGGTTGATTCCTCGGTCCCTGTTGTAAATTTCTGTGATTCCACAGTTTCTGCTGTTAACTGTTTGTGATTCCTCAGTCCCTGTTGTTAACTGTTGGTTGATTCATCGGTCCCTGTTGTTAACTGTTTGTGATTCCTCGGTCCCTGTTGTTAACTGTTGGTTGATTCCTCGGTCCCTGTTGTAAATTTCTGTGATTCCTCGGTCCCTGTTGTTCACTGTTGGTTGTTTCCACTGTCCCTGTTGTTCACTGTTGGTTGTTTCCACGGTCCCTGTTGTTCACTGTTGGTTGTGTCCACGGTCCCTGTTGTTAACTGTTTGTGATTCCTCGGTCCCTGTTGTTCACTGTTGGTTGTTTCCACTGTCCCTGTTGTTAACTGTTTGTGATTCCTCGGTCCCTGTTGTTCACTGTTGGTTGTTTCCACGGTCCCTGTTGTTCACTGTTGGTTGTTTCCACGGTCACTGTTGTTAACTGTTTGTGATTCCTCGGTTCCTGTTGTTCACTGTTGGTTATTTCCACGTTCCCTGTTGTTAACTGTTTGTGATTCCTCGGTCCCTGTTGTTCACTGTTGGTTGTTTCCACTGTCCAAGTTGTTAACTTCTGTGATTCTTCCGTCCCTGTTGTTCACTGGTGTTTTTCATTTATCCCTGTTGTTTGCAGTTTGTGATTCCTCGGTCCTTGTGCTTTTCGACGTTAAGTCATAATCTAGTCCTTCATTTTGTATTTGCACGAAACGTCTTTTTAATTGGTTAAAATAAAATTATGTTGTCAATACTGCTCTTGGTTCCAAATGAGGGTCTTTCTTATGTATCCTTGCAACAATTAGCAGAAATTAACATCAAACTGTATTATTTAAAAGTCTTCAACAATCCCGACCTCCTTGTGACTTGTAGTTCAAAGTGGATGGTATCTGGATCAGGAGAAACGATGGTCCCTAACCAAGTCCATCATCATCCCGACTCTCCATTGGACTCTTCTCATCTGACGTCACAGGTCGTGTCATTCGAACGCATAAAGCTGACCAACAGCGATAAGATGAGAGCGGGCCAGGTACTTTTTTTTCTCAAAATCATAATATAATTTTTATGATGGACATCAAACAACGCCAATTGCGACCAAATTGCGTTTGAGGAACTATTTTGTTATAATGGATGGTGGAGTTTATCATTAATTATGTGCTGAAAATGAAATCTTTTCTTCTTTATTCATAGACGACAAGGGGGCATTGATCATCGTATGAGTGATATGGTCGTAAGGGTCAAATTGGTTACCTCAACACAATGCTGGTGTGTTATGTTCAAAGTGGATTTCCTTAAATATCAAGAAAAAACAGAAGTGTTTTGGTCAAAACTAGGGGGTTAGTTAAAATGTCAAATCAACCATGAGTGGTAAGAGGGTAAACCGGAGCTGTATCTGAATTATGAACACAGTGTATTGCTTGTAGGATCACAGGGACTAACGTAGCTTCATGTAATGCAAATCAACGACACGATCACGCATAAATTACCATGCTATGCTAATGTCTCTAGCATATATGCCTATTGGTAGAAATAGGTTATAACAGTTCAATCTTCTCTCCCTGCAGATATCCTTAGTGTCGATGCAAAAGTTTATCCCACGAATACACGTAGAGAGTGTGACATTGGACCAGACACCAGGAGAACCTGAGAAAGAACACTTTGTCGCCATTTTCCCCCAAACATCGTTCATAGCAGTGACAGCTTACCAAAACCAAGAGGTGGGTAAACTTAAATCGCCTAGAATAGACTTCAAACACACAACAATCAAATGTGTTTATACGTTAATTTTCTTTTTTCAAAAGGCAGATAAAAAAAAGCTAACCAATTAATCTCGCGCTATCGCTAAAGAGATAATGTAGATAGTTGGTTAGACAGATGTCGTCAGTGAGGCCCCAGGATGAGTGTGAAGGGCCCTTCTCTTATCTCAGTCCTCGCTGTGATCTTCCTGATAGGCTCCCGATTACAGCGATGAAATATTGTTATTTTTTTATCGGATGATTTACCGTGTTTACAATGATGAAACCTTACAATGATAATGATGCAAAACGAAAGCTGAAAACAGGAAACGGGAAACTTACAGTTACATTACCAAATGTCAATCCTATTATAGAATATGAAAGTAACAAACGGGAAATTAACATTTAAGTTACTAAATTACAAATTATATATCATAATTAAATACGTTACAGATAACAAGATTGAAGATTGCCAGAAACCCTTTCGCAAAAGGATTTCGAGAAGCCGGTAAAAATAGGTAGGTATTTGTGCAAGTTCCCAGAATGCGTAAGTGTTCCCGTTGTGTAAGGTAGGGCACAAGATGTCTACAGTATAGATATTTACCAACGAGTGATGATTGGTCACCGTGTTTATCTAACTCGAGTTTATTTATTTATGAATAGTATAAAGGAACTAGTTTCACCGAAGGTCTTTTACATTTTGAAAAGTAGGTAATGAGAATAAGATAAACACGATAATCAAGCATCGCTAGTGTGGGGACATTTCTCTCACATAATGATCGTATTTAATCTAGAAAGCCACGTGTTGCTCGTGGAAATATAATATTCCTATTCCCGATCTGGGGGGAAATGGCCTTGACTCATGACGTCGTAATGGCAGATGACGGGTAAATTATTGTTACCTAACGTCAAAATTGAAAGATAAGCCAATAAAATAGCTTACAAGACGTTACCCACAAGTGGTAGAACACGAAAGGTATAAACATCCGGGTCTTATAACAAGTCACTATGTTAGATATTTAATAAGAACTGCCAATCATAAAAAAAATATCCTGAAATATACATTAACACGTGAAAATATTCATGTATATCAAACCAACAGACTGATATTTCTGATCGCTTTGTGAGTTGATGTCCTCACGAATTAACTCACTAAAATAATCATTCAATTACACTTGCTGTAGTAAATGCCTCATTAACAAGCCATGTGTCCTATCATTGGAAAGTTAGACTCACTACTGCTGCTTTCCAGTAAAATAACGTAAAAGTTTTACGCGAAGGTACCTGTATAAATAATAACGAAGTTAGAGTTAGTTATTTTACAGAGAATTCACTACAGGTGCCCGTTACTTATTATGTTTTTTTCTGGTACCCTTTGGGAAACCTATGGGAAAATATCATTAACTATTATCTATATTGTATAAATGTTCATATAGCAGAACCAGTAAGTGTTTATGTGTGACGTGTCAGTGACTAGTACGATATGGGTTTTTTTGTCACCGTTATCACAATGGCCAGTGAAACACAAAGCTGTATAATACGTTCTAGTTGGCAATAAATATCACCGTCGATTACACATATATGAAATGAACATCATACAGAAAAATTGATTCGGCAACGTAACGTTTATTAGTTGGTCAACTGATACTGATTTCGTACATGTATTACAACTAAGTGTGCATGCGCTTTTTGTACAGCCTTATCGACGGCGATTGTATTGTCATCTCGAGGTTCACATGTCAAGATTTCTTCAGGAAAGTTAAATAGCAGCAACCAATGCAAAACTTGTTTATTCCTAAAATAAAATAATGTTTTTAAACAGACAGCATCATTCAGTGGAGAGGATCGGTTTCAATCACAATCTAGGAAAACAAGCTTTATTTTGACGGGGACAATGTTGTTACCGCATCATGAAAAACCTTTGAATCACGGAATCCATTAGGCAATAGTGTCATCCTGATATTTTCCAGAAGTTCCTTAGAGGCTATGATGGAATCCTATGGACTGCATGTGGATGGTTCCGGCTCGTTTGATATGAATTCCTTGTTGGGAAGGAGAGTGCTGAAACGAAGTGCTCATCAAAGAGGTAAGGCATGCCACGATCTATACAAATATAGCGGAGGTAAGGCATGCCACGATCTATACAAATATAGCGGAGGTAAGGCATGCCACGATCTATACAAATA
>NW_018408509.1:352510-354117 GCF_002113885.1 Mizuhopecten yessoensis
GTTACTGTATCTATTACCGAATGTTAAAGGTTTATTCACCTTTGTGTGTGCGTTACTGTATCTATTACCGAATGTTAAAGGTTTATTCACCCTTGTGTGTGCGTTACTGTATCTATTACCGAATGTTAAAGGTTTATTCACCTTTGTGTGTGCGTTACTGTATCTATTACCGAGTGTTAAAGGTTTATTCACCTTTGTGTGTGCGTTACGTTCAACTTTCAAAATTGACTAGCTTTCTGTTCATCAAGGATTGTTTTTTTACATGTATAGTAAATGTTTAAATTGCAACTTCCAATACCTGCCGATAATATATGGACTGTATACAACATGTCACATTATTTCATCCAGATATTTATTTCACCCCAATATTAGGGATCGTATCGACAGCTGTATGTAATTAACAGATCATTGAGCCTGTAAATGGCCAATGGTCAGGAAATACTTCGGGTAAAATAACACAGTCATTTCTTGTGTTCCCGCTAGAACTTTGTGTGTTACTTACCCGTTGTTTTATGCTTATGACAAACACAGCAGATGAATTGCGCGTCAGGTGAAAGTATGAAAAATGAAAATAAGTACAAGTACAAGTACAAGTACAACTACAAGTACAAGAACAACTACAAGTACAAGTACAACTACAAGTACAAGTTCAAGTACAACAACAAGTACGAGAACAACTAAAAGTACAAGTACAAGTACAACTACAAGTACAACTACAAGTACAAGTTCAAGTACAACTACAAGTACATCTACAAGTACAACTACAAGTACAAGTTCAAGTACAACTACAAGTACAAGTTCAAGTACAACAAGTACGAGAACAACTACAAGTACAAGTACAACTACAAGTACAAGTACAACTACAAGTACAAGTTCAAGTACAAGTACAACTACAAGTTCAACTACAAGTACAAGTTCAAGTACAAATACAACTACAAGTACAACTACAAGTACAACTACAACTACAAGTACAATGACAAATACAAGTACAACTACAACTACAAGTACAAGTACAACTACAAATACAAGTACAACTACAAGTACAACTACAAGTATATAAGTACAACTACAAGTACAAGTTCAAGTACAACAAGTACGAGAACAACTACAAGTACAAGTACAACTACAAGTACAACTACAAGTACAAGTTCAAGTACAAGTACAACTACAAGTTCAACTACAAGTACAAGTTCAAGTACAAATACAACTACAAGTACAACTACAAGTACAACTACAACTACAAGTACAATGACAAATACAAGTACAACTACAACTACAAGTACAAGTACAACTACAAATACAAGTACAACTACAAGTACAACTACAAGTATATAAGTACAACTACAAGTACAAGTTCAAGTACAACAAGTACGAGAACAACTACAAGTACAAGTACAACTACAAGTACAACTACAAGTACAAGTTCAAGTACAAGTACAACTACAAGTTCAACTACAAGTACAAGTTCAAGTACAAATACAACTACAAGTACAACTACAAGTACAACTACAACTACAAGTACAATGACAAATACAAGTACAACTACAACTACAAGTACAAGTACAACTACAAATACAAGTACAACTACAAGTACAACTACAAGTATA